>NW_023595962.1:4785900-4810406 GCF_011947565.3 Pollicipes pollicipes
TCAACGTATTATTCGTTCACAGACCATGCACCGCACATCGCGCATCTTTTGATGGCTGGAATTGTCTCATGCCGTTCACGTTGAGCATTGTTATTCAATGAGCGGTTTGTATGTTTACTACTTAGTTACCGTTTCAATGTGACTATGGTTGTTGGCAGCGCTGATGTAGACTGCCGCGAGGGTACTCCACATCGGAGGTAGCGACATCCCGGCTGATTTAGATTTAAATTCAGTTCATCTCCGCTGATGAAATAGTGCCACAGCCCCAACATTTTCTTGTGGTTTGTATGGAAGAACGAAGCTATCGGGTATCCCTCAAGCAATACTCACTACTAAACACACCGATATCATTCAGAAGGTATCGTTAGCTCTAGCCAATGGCTTTTCGAGGATGTCGCTTGTCAGTGCTAACAGCAGCTTGTGAACGTAGTGAACGCAGTGTATTGCAGCTACGATGTTGATTTTTTGTGTTTACATTCAACTGAGGGCCGCGGGTGTACGTGGTTGGTCATATGGTAAAGCTGGTCAGTTGATACGCACCGCGATTTATTCAAGTCAACCTACCTTATATTGAGATGAGGCACAAGCATTGTACCGTGTCAATCGGCTGCACGATACTCTATGAAAATGTGATTGTTCTACTACGCTTTTGGCAGTGGCTATAGGCGCCTAAGATTCCTGTGCCCTGAAATTAATGACGGAGTTCCGAGTGCACATGCACCGAATTTAGCGTTCCAAATGACGAGGCGCATGCGCCGAAATCGTTGCTGTGATGCCCTTGGTACACCAGGCATGTCCGGGTATCATATTTTTTGGTCTCGAATTACGCAAGGGATCTTCAAGTGCTTACCGCTCTATACCGCCAGCGCTCTCCCCATACGCACGAGACCGTAGCAGCCAAGATAATGGCCGTGTCACCAGCGCGCAATCACTCGCCTCATACAAGCCAATGCATCGGTCCTTTCCTGGCCGCTGATTGGCTCATTTCTGTCTTTGTATTTGTTCATGCACAGCCATCGATGCCATCGTTGAAAGTAAACGCACATTTAAACATCAAAATTAACGATCTATTATCTATAAATGGATCATAGATAATTAATATTAATTGCAGCTATCTATCGTTTGATTAATACATAGTTGCAAAACTCTCCAGAGGCGTGTATTTGGAAAATCGGAAACACTAGACACACTCCCTCTAATCTACTTGTAGAAGGAATTTCATTGCGTCTCGACTCTGTACCGGGCTGAAAAGACCTTACTGAAATACTGTACTGTATTTCAAGCCACGTCGGCACTGCAGAAAATAACCTGGCTGCCGCTGCCGCAAAACGTGCTACTCTCCGCCTCTGTCGAAGGGCTTCTCCAAAAGGCTTTCCCAAAATACCCACTACAGGACCTGTAACCTGTCATCTTTGCTTTTTTACGCGGGGAACAGCAGAGTACCTGGGATGCAGTGGACACCAGCAAACTGAAAAACATTAAGCCTGTACCCAGGGCTGGCAGTCATCCCAAGGAGAGTTTAACGGGGGGAAGCTATCTTGTGTCGTTTGCCAGTAGGCCATGCTTATGCCACACATCTATGCCTTCTGCGTAGCGACGAACTATCTCGGTGTCGGCACTGCACGCCACCATAGCGATGGGATATATGCCCGGATGCTGTCCGCACTACGCGTCGAACGTCTGTGGTACTTTGGTCCGGTTGTGCCGTCTCTGACGCTCTCTGATTTACTGTGACAACTCGCCATATGTCGGAACATATCTTCAAATTTGTAGAGCACATTAAGTTATGCGCTTTATATACACCTCCCAAGGAGTTCATGCCGCGTGTAAAAAGATTTTAAGCTGCTGAAAAGTCTTGACTAACATTTATTGTCGACGCTGCATGACCGTGCAGTAAATGCGCTCCAAAGAAAGAAAAAAAAACAATCTATGCCGGCGGGTCGATGTGATCATCTGATGGCTGACGACCAATGCAAAGTTTTTGCTTGATTTGTTATGAAGAAGTATAAATATCACAGTATTTAGAATATGTCGAGAACGGGATGCGCAAGTACAGCGGATGTCAAAAAATTCAATAACCAACGGAAATATCACACATAAGGTCGGTAACGCGTAAAGTAATGCTCGACAATTGCGCGCGAAAATTCAACGGCGCATATGCGACTACTGCTTTAAGACCAAGACGCCAAGACCAGTAAGGACGGAACCTGAGCGATTATGGGTGCCACGGCAGGCCAGCCAAGAGGCTTCCGTCAAGGGGTAAATGGTCCTCAAAACAAGCGAGAAGTATGCAAGGCCAACGTGGTGGACCCCTGAACGATCGGGAGTGCCCCGGCAGGCTGGGATATGGGAACCCGGCCAGAGCACAGGGCCCTCTGAGCAAATGGAAATTACCCAAGAACAGTGTGCGTGCATTAATGCCCCTGTGTAATAAGAGTGCCTGGGCAGGTTAACAGAAAGGGCACCGAAAGGAGCGAAGGGTCCTCCGCAAACGGTATTCAAAGGAAAAAGCCCAAGATCAATGTAGAGACCCCTGAGCATCGAGTGGCTCGGTGCCTTATCTTATATGGACCCCAACTGCAGCAGAAGGTCCTCCAAGCAAATGGAATAACCTGATACTAATATGAAACGGCCCCTGAGCAGCTGAGTGTACCGTGTCGTACGGAGCCCCGGCAAAAGCTTAGCGTTTTGGGCAAATGGGAAAAATCCATGGAGGGCCCCTGATCGATCAAGACTGGCCAGGTATGGGAGCAGATAGCGCCCCAGCAAACAGCGTGGAGGCCTACGAAAAAATGCAAGGAGATGAAGGGCAGCGTGGACGGCTCCTTAGCGATCGGAATGACCCGGCAAGTGGACATCTAGGGCCCCGGCAACAGCATAACGCCTCTGGACATCGTAATGAGCCTCGAAATGTCCCCCAATTACCATCACCCTTTCAAACGGCGAGGAATGAGTTTTGTCTTGCTCGCGAGCTCTTTACGTTTGGTTGTGAGTGTCCTTGTCTGTCTGGTGGTCCGAAGACGCCCAATTCTGTGTGTTTTTGTGCCAGAAAAATTGGCGTCCGTTAACCCGGCCATGGGCCCCTTTGAAGCCTATGGGTCCGCTTGGGGCGCAAGGGGGGGGGGGGGAGGGGCGTGGTTCCAAATCCCACTCTAACACCCGCCACTGGCCCGAAACAGGTTGATAGAGTGATATCCAAGGCACAGTATGGAGTGGCCAGGAATGATCGAGTGCGCTCGAGCTGGTTAACGGATCGGGGGCTCTGACAAGAGCGCAGGGGCCTCCATTCAAATGATAAATACCCACGACAATAATGAGGAGGGCCAACAAATGATGTAGTGTACCCCGCGCAGGTCAACAGATAGGGCTCAAGACAAGAGGGTGGCGCTGTCCATTCAACTAGGAAGTACCCCAGACGCAACGCAAAAGGCCTGAAACGACCGAGTGTGGCCCAGCAGGCTATCAGATAGGGTCCCCGACAGGAGCGTGGGCTCTACATTAAAATCTCAGGACCCTGTGTGCAGGACCATAGAACAATCCAGTGTGCCCGAGGAGATGAGCAGATGGGGCCCCTAACAAGTGCGCAAAGCCCTTCATTCAGATAGAAAGTGCTCAAAATACAATGTGGAGCGGCTAGAACGACCGAGCTTGCCTGAGTAGGTTGGCAGGTGGGGTCACCGACAAAAGCATCAGGCCCTCCATTCAAATAACAAATACCCACGACACAATATAAACGGTCTCCGAATAACTCAGCGGACCAGAGCAGAGTAGCAGATAGGGCCCCGACAAGAGCATAGGAAGTACCCAAGACCCTTCATTGTATGGGCCCTCCATTCAAATCAGAAGTACCCAGGATCCAATGTAGAGGGCCCCCGAACGAACGAGGGTGTCCGAGCAGATTATCAGATAGGGCCCTCGACGAGGGCGTGGGTTCCTGCAATCAAGTAAGAAGACCTGGCAAGAGCGTGGGGCCCTAGGAAAGTGAGAGAGAATTGAAAGAGCAGTAGATCAATGTAAAGGGGCCCTGAGAATATCGTGAGTGTGTCGGTAGGTTAACTGTGACCAAATGAAGGGCCCCTGAACAACCGAGAATACCTCAGCAGGTAACATGGGACCCCCGGCCTTAGCGTATCCGTGGAAGGTCCCTGATTGATAAGTGTCCCGGCACGCTAGCAAGAAAGGGCCCAGCAACAGCGCAGGGTCCTCTTAGCAAATGCAAGGAGATCAATGGCAACATAACGGGCTCCTTAACAATCGTGTTGACCCTGCAAGTGGACGTATAGGGTCCCCGGTAGCAGCGTAGGAACTCTGGACAGCGTAATGGGCCTTAAACCTCACAATCACCACCCTCTCAATTAGTGAAGAGTAATTGTTGTCTGCTCGTGCACCCTCCACTTTCGCTTGCGACTGCTCTTGGTCGTCTGGAGACACACAGAGGTCCAATTTTGCTGCATTTTGTGTAAAAACTGTGTCCGTTTGGTCGTCTCTGGACCGCTTCGGATCCTATGGGCCTCTTCGGGGCCCAAAGGGGGGGGGGGGGAGAATGGCTCGCGTTCTCCTCTCTGGATCCGCTCCTGACTGGCCGAAATCCACGGCTCGAATAAGCGACGGCTTTTGGACAACACTGCACGGTTGTCCACGGTCGGCGCGGGAGGCGGGCGGCAACCGACGACACCGCAGAACACGGCCGGCTGGACACGACTTTTGCGTGTGATTTGAAGTGTAGACACGCGCGTAGGAAAAACAGCGTAGAATATCATGAAGCCGCAGATAAAATTGAAAGAAAACACTTTGGCACCAAATGACTGTTGTACGCACTTTCGGACTGCCAGGGTTCAGGCTGGGAGCAGTTCTTGCAAGGAATTAAATTCTCACTGAGCAATGAGACATCGAATACGACAGGCTTCGGTCTCTTCTTTACTGACTTTTTGAGTTATGCGCATGGACCTATAGCAAAATTAACGACCGAACTTGAGAACTGCTGCTAGCATGATTTCATTCACGAGAAGCTTCGCCTGCTCTGTGCGGTGTTTCAGCTGGCTCAGCAGCTGCGAACAGTACAAAGGCGTACGCACAACTGTACGACAGGGGGCACGGCTTGGGCGATCCGATCAGGTGACAGGGTCTGCTAGCTGCAGATTTGGTGCACGCCCCAAGATGGCGACCGATGGATAGGGTTTTTTATCGTTGTATCTGTGCATGGTCGCAGGCATGTAGATATTTTCGATTAAGAGAAGTCTGACACCCTAACTTGTCCGCGTTATGAAAAACGGCGACTCAGGGCAATGATTAAGAGAAAAAAAAGTCATTAGGGCCGCACCGAATGCTGCGGTCCCAGACCCCTGGCAGATAATAACATTTACGTCACAGTAAGGTGTCAGAAAGTAAGATCGAAAGATGTGAGGCTGCATTGCGCAATGCAGCCCAAATTCGAAAGATAATCGTCGATAGTCGTCTTTACGTACCAAAAATCGCAGCATTTGTTCGCTGCTTATCACACAAGCACGCCAATTCGCAAGATCATGATGCGTACCGAACAGAAGCTTTCTAGGCGTTACCACCACCCGCCCGATAGGCTGCGACACAGCAGGCTCCGCACCACGCCAACCCACAACCTTGACTCATACGCAACGACGAAGTTTTATAAATGAGGGTTTGCAGTTTTGTTTTAAATCAGAGTTTATAATCATACAAAAGTACACTGCATTCAAGTAACTTACATTTTGGACTGCAACCTATTTCTCCGCCGAGAACGTGCGAAAATATTTTATCTCGCTCCCAGCACGATACTTAACACACAGGTGCCTCTTATGAGGTCAATGACCCATAACACGAAACTCATGGCCGTCAGGTTTGGCCCACTTGGAACCGGATGGGCTTGCGCTCCTCCCGACCACTCACTGTGAACATTTTGGCTGGTTCAGATGGTGGCTGGTGGCTTAGAGCTTGCTCTTCATTGGCTTAAGCGGATTCATTCTCCGTTGCTTCATCCCTGTAATTGTTCCGTTCCGCCGTGTTGGAAGATCCCCAGTGGACGTCTGACTGCTGACTTCATGCGTTGTTTGGTTGCCATTTTCTGCTGACCTACTTCTGTTGGCCGCTTTTTACACTTGTCCCTGTGGATGGGAACCTCTCCACTCTATCTTATGCGGATACGCGCCACTGCGTCGCTGACTATGGCAGACACTTGCACCTTGTTTTTTCATCGGTTTGCACGACGTTTTTGCCGTTTTCAGGTCTCGTCGCAGACAGATTTGACTCCGTCTTCTTACCAGCATTTTCTTCTTTCCAGCTGGCTCGTTAGATTGGCCAAGAGAAGGCAGCTGTCCTGCATGACGTGACCATGCCAATCGTTCTGCCGTTACTAGGAAAGAAACAGGTCCAGTGCGGCCAACACTGTGACCTTTCTTCCATTTTGCTCCGCCAGCGTAGTTACGCACTAATACTGGATCACCAGCCGTGTATTCCGGAAATCTTTTGTTGGCATTCTCCATCTGCTTGACTTGAGCTTCAGCACATTTCCGGCGGGTATTGGCTTCATTAGATCCAGTCTGGTTTTCATGACTCTTTCCACCATGACTTCTGCGGGTGCCACTCCGGGTGCCACTAGCGGGTGCCACTCTGGGTACCACTCCGGGTGCCACTCCGGGTGCCACTAGCGGGTGCCACTCTGGGTGCCACTCTGGGTGTCACTCGCGGCTACCACTCTCGTTGTGCTGTACTGGGTATTTCGACACCACATAAAAAACGATGACAGCTGTAGCTCGAGCGGTCGGCCGTCTCACCTCATCAGAGATGCTTTTAGGCTCTGCTTGACTGTTTGCACCACTATTTCAGGGAGTCCGTTGGACTGAGGAGGATACGGTGCTATCCGTATGTGCTTGATGCTGAGCTTGATCATGAACTATTGAAATTCTTTGGACGTCAGCTGAGCTCCGTTGTCCGTCACTACTGGTGACGATGTCGTGGATTTAGTGTCTAGTGTCACACTTTGACACTGGACTCGTGAGGCGCCACGAACGAGGAACTTTCTGGGTGGTCTTGACAGACCAAGATCCGAGCAATGTTTGAAATTGAATGCAGCTGAGGGGTAATTGTAACAAATCGGTGTGCTTATTTCAAGCAGTGCATTTTCCAACCTGGTCGTGGATAGTCTGGTCGAATAGATAAAGACGAGAATGTTGCTTGACATGTACAGGCATGTAGGTGGAGGCTGCTTTTTGAAAGATGCTCGTTTTCCGAAATATGAAATGGAATGACCTGTCTCGCCTTCGTAAATAATTGGTAACCTCTGGGAAAACGAAAATACTTGCTAGCTCACGCAAGGGAGTCATTTTCATCCAGCGAAATTTGGGATATAAAAGGCATCATTATATACACACAAATAATACAAAACAAAGTCTCCTTGCTTTCCGGTCATAAAATTTAAGAAAAATATATGTATATAAGTATGATTAATAAGGGAACTTGTCTTACTGTGCGCAACCATATAAAGCTAAGCGTGCTACGTATGCACATACATGTAGCTCATTTACTTTCTACAGGTCGTGTTAAATCCTGCGATTTTGAGGCTGAGTGTTTCGGAGCAACGGGCAAAATAAGCTCAAGTTGGCTGCTAACCACCATCCAAACCATGCACGGCCTTGATTCCTAGCTTATATACGGCCAGCCGCCTGGGCGATGTTATCAGCTGATGGCTGGTGACAAACGCAGACTTTGTCCCTTGTTGTAGAGGAGTGCAAAATATCGTAGCATTCAAAACATGTTAAGAACTTGATACACACGTATAATAAATGTCACGCACTCAAAAGCTGAGGAAAATGACACATACCATGTCGGCGTCACGTAAAATTACGTTCGACAATTGCGCCTAAAACTCATCGGCGCTTATCCGGCTGTTGCTCTAAGGCTATGGCATCAAAGTCTAACAAGGAACAAGAACCTGAGCCGACCATGAGTGCCCGCAGGAGGCTAACAAGAGGCTCCTGTCAACAACTAGTACAGGGTCTCCAGAGAAGCAAACAAATCCGAGGGACCAACGTGGGCGTGCATAATCTTATATGAGCCCCAGCAACAGCACAAGGCCTGCTGAGGGACATGGAAAAAACCCGAGGACTAATATGAAGGGCCGCATGAGCAACTGAATACACCTTTGGAAAATTGAGCCGCGGGAAAACGTATCGACCTTTCGGGCGAAGGGAAAGAATCTGTGGAGGAAGGAAAACTGATCAAATCAAGATCTCCCAGGCATGGAAACACATAGCGTCCCAACAACAGCGTTGGGCCCTACGAGAAAATGCAAAGAAATCAAGGTCCTTACCAATCAGATTGACCCGGCAATGGGACATATAGAGCCCAGGCAACAGCGCAATGCCTCCGAACAGCGTAATGAGCCCATATTTTCCACACACGACACCTTCTCAATCAACAAAAGATTAACTTTGTTTGTTCATGAACTCTTTACTTTTGCTAGCAGACGTTCTTAGTCCTCTGTGGTCCCAAAGGCGTCTAATTTTGTTGTGTTATTGTTTTGTTAGAAAGCTACGCCCGTTCTGTCGGTTATGTGCCTCTTCGGAGCATATGGGGCCCCCTCGGCATGGTCCATGGGGCATGGCCCCATGTCTCTGCATCCGCCACCGGCCCGATCAGCTTAACAGACGGGCCCTGCCAAGAACATAGGGCTATCCATTGAAATAAGAAGCATCCAAGACGCAGCATGGACGGCCCGATATCATCGCGTGTGCCCGAGCAGGTTAACAGATAGGGGCCTCCAGCAAGAGCGTAGGACCCCCCCCCCCCCCCCATTCAAACAGGACGTACCCAAGACGCAGTGTAGAGGGCCCCCGAACGATCGCCCCCAAGGCGCAAGGCCCCCGAACGATCGGATGCGCGAGAGCAGGTTATAAGACAGGCTCCCGACAAGGGCGTGGGGCCCCTATTCAAACCAGAAGCACTGAAGACCCAGTGTGGAGGGCCCTCGCAAGATCGAATGTACCCGAGTAAGCTATAAAATGGCCCCCTACAAGGGCGTAGGGCTCTACCTTAAAATACCCGATGTGTAGAGCCCCCAAACAGTCCAATGTGTTCTAGCAGGTTAACAGATGGGTCTCTGGCAAGTGTGTAAAGCCCTCCATTCAAATAGAAAGTACGCGAGACTCAACTTGGAGATCACGAACGACCGGATGTGCCGAAGCAGATGTGCCCCCCAACAAGAGCACAGGGCTCTAAGCAAGTGACAGGGAGTTGGAAGCGCCCTAAACCCATGCAGAGGGCCCATGAATATATCACGAGTGTGTCGGTAGGTTAACCGAGACCAACGTAAAAGGCCCTCGAACAACCGAGGATATCCTAACAGGTTAAAATATGGAGCCCCGGCTATAACCCACAGAGCATTTCTGGCCAGTGGGAAGAGTTCGTGAAAGACCACGACTGACAAGAGCGCTCTGGCACGCTAGCAGTAAGTGCCCAGCAACAACGCAGGGCCCGCCGAGCAAATACAAAGATGCCAAGGGCAACGTGGAAGGCTCCTTAATGATCGGAATGACCCCGCAAGTGGGTATATAGGTCCTCCAGAAGAAGCATGGGGGCCCCTGGACAGCGTGAAGAGGTTTGGAATTTCCAATTAACAACACTTTCGGTCATTGAAGATCTTTTTTTGTCTTCTGGTGGGCTCATCACTTTTGCTTGCAACTGCCTTTCGTCATCCGGAAATTCGGCCATGTCCAACTTTGTTGCGCTTTTTGTTTTAAAAAGAACTGCACCTTTTCGGCCTTCTATGGGACACATCGGAGCCTATGGCCCCTTCGGGCCCAAGGGAGAGGTCTATGACCCCGTCCCCCTCTCCCTCTGGATCCGTCCCTGCCCCGCTCTGCGACGACAGCCCGACCACACAAGGAACGCAATCCCTCCATGATGACTACAACCGGATTCCCGAGATATTTTAAGCTGCGGTTCATGTTTGAGATATTTAGCCCCACATATTGCGCCGCAGCGCGAGGCCTCATGGAGCGCAGTGCGGCGTGGCCGGGGGGGGGGGGGGGGGGCGCCGCGGTCTGGCGAATGCCGGACTCAGAAGGGTACGTGCTGCAATCCTTTCTGACGCACGGCGTGATATTAGTGATCGGGTCTAACAGCACGGCTTTGTCTGACGTCACATCAAGGACACCATTGCTCCAAAGAGTGGAATCGGTTCTTTGCGACACGAGCTCGGGCGGCGTTAGTTAATGCCCGGAAGGTTATTCCGGAATGGTTCTCTAGCGACACGGCAGAGCCTCGTCAAATTCTGCATAGCTGTAGACAACTGAACAGCAAATCGTTTGATGTGAGCAATTTAGATGTACCTTGTAAGGTCGTTAACTTATGGCAGATCAAAGTCAGGGTATGGATTCAGTCAAGTCGAATTCTAGGGAATCGTTCAATCTGATGCAACAAAGAAGTGCTAGACGAAGGCAGGCATGCCTGAGATATTTTTCTATGTAACGCAACAATTGAATGAACAAATTACATTGACCTGGAGTCAGGTGTGAAGGTCAGACCAAGATCAAAACCAGCCTGTTTCATTACTTTAGGGCTTGCCTTATGCCTTTTGCTCATTAGGGTAGTTTCCGGTGTTCATTTCGAATTTATTGATAACAGGAGCCACATTATACATGTTCCATGGACTTTTTTATGGTCAGAATAGGTTACTGACCTGAAATGACTCAGGCCAACATTTTAACTTACAATTATACTGCCTAGCGTGATCTTTGACGATTATTCAGGTGCGAAACTCAAAGCAGGCTTGCATGAGTTTGGTCACCGTGTCCTTCGAAAGGTAAAAAGGGTTGCTGACGTTAAATAAGCATGTAACCCTTTACTTAGAGAAGGTATCTAAGTCCCCGGGGCACTTCGGACGCCAACCTGGAGTTTGACATTGTTTTACCGTGTTTGAACTGGAGGCCATGACGGAATAATCTATAACTTTCTCCTCAGTGAGTTCGCGTACAGGTCAACACACCCTGTAAATTTGATGTCTCTAGCTCTCTTACTTTCTGAGATCTCAGGGGTCAATTCGACCCCCTGATATTTTCATTTGAGATTTGACCCCACCCTTCGTTCGGGTGGGGATCAAATTGACCCCCAACCGAGCAAAGGATGTCTAAGCCTTTGCTCGCGCGGTCTAACCGGCCGCCCGGACACGTGTTTTAGCGTCGGTCGGGCGATGGCTGCAGGCCGCTGCTCGGGGACCAGCGCCTGACGGTTCCGTTCCGGTCCCGTCGGCCGGCAACGGCCTTCTCTTCTTACGACCCGCGACTACTTACGATTGCCTTCTCTTCTGGACATTGCTAACACGTTCCTCGCTCTCCAACATCCCCAGTTTGTCGAGGTACGTGCCGGCGCGTTCAATCTTCAAATCTGGGGGGCCGGCTAAGCCATCCAGTGGTTGATCAGTCTTTTACCTGCCAGTCGGTGCTAATACGGTGGAAATAATTGTGTGATGCCACACCTATGGTCCCTTGTCTTCAAATCATCCTCTCAACCGCAGCCAATGGAGTTTCAAGCCAAATCATTGTAGCGAACCGTCCCTTTACACATTTCGGATCAAATTCTGGCAGTATTGGACAGGAAAAACTTGTTTATCAGCTGTTTACTACACACGCCGCGTATTGCATACATATGCAAGGGTTTCGTGTAAGAGACAATGCAAGATTCTCAAAGACCTCTATTAAACTGCATGCAAGTACAGATCGGATGCATTTACATATACTACTGGGGCCACCGCAACTGGATTACGGCTATTACAGCCTCTCGTCTGAACAACATGGAAGATGTGCCATTCTCACAGAATGTACCCACCCGCACTCGCTCGCTGTCAGACCGTCTGTGAAGCTCACACTGGGTGTGGCTCTGCAAATATGCTCGTTACAGTGAAAACGCTATTTTAGCAGGAGCTTTGAGTGGTTTATCACATCAAAATATTTACTCAAATACGGTAGACAAAAGAGGGACACCTCTCCATGGTGACTGTGGATAGGTTATGGTCCGACGTGGAAGTCAATGCGGTTTGCGTGTGAGTATGGGGAAGGCTACCGTGCTGATTAGGAGCGACGAGGTGATTTTCAGAATGATGATTTTAGAACTGCTGAAGGAAGGCGCGCTCTACAGTTTTGACAGTGACTTAAACGAAGGAAGTGAGACGGGGCTGGGAGCATCAGAAATATCGTTGGGTTTTAAGTAGGATGGACGTGGTACTTCCCTGAATTAAAAAGATTGGACTAGGATATGGTGTAGCTGACCAACTGCAGAAACATTTCACTCATGGTATCAACACACGTCTGATTAACTGCAAAAGCACCCCACTCACGACAACAGCACACGTTAAATCAACTGTAGAACCATATCACTCACGGCCGAACAACTGCAGAAACACCTCACTCACCGCAACAAAACACGGCCGAACAACTTTAGAAGCACCTCACTCACCGCAACAAAACACGGCCTGTCACTTAGGTCCGAAACTGTAAACCGTCGAGTATTGACAAGATATGAAATTTCCATTTATCCCGTCGTTTAACCAGCACTTTTTGGCGTGCTGAAAGTCAATAGCTGTCGGTATGAGACGTCTAACATCATAATCTTGACATTGACTTGACCGAGGTTATAATTTATTTGGAAGCCATTGGCAATTAACCAGGATGCCTAACGGACCTTCTCACATTTCGTGCAATCCTTTGGAAAATCCAACCAACACCTGTTGAGAAGGAGAATATTACCATATTGGTTGCACCCATTTGCAATTTACGTATTGCGTACGAAACTCAACAAGGATCCAAAGTGACAGTAAACGCCATACTGGCACGCGTCTTGCTTTTGCGAATATTGTCCATAGGCGGCACGATATGTGAGGCTAGTATAATAAGAAGGAAGTATGGTGGTGCTCTGAAGTGTTGAGTGCATCACTTGGACTCGAAAATAAACAAAATCAGTTTTCTTACAATGCGCTGTTGGTTATTCAGTTGCACTCCCAAGATGGAAGTAATCAGATGGTCAAGTTGGTATGAGAGCTGCGCGTTATAAGTTTGGGGAATGTATAAAAACATAAATCGATGGTGCGGCCCAACAGTCGTGCAGCACAGGTCGCGACTTGAAGAGGTGTTGTGAGGGCCAGAGAGGGAGGTCTGTGTTCATTCGTTTTGATGAACATCACTTTACTGGACGACGGTAACTTAGTCAGTTGGTGAGTGGTAACGAACCGTAACTAGATGAGCAATCAGCATCACAGGCTTTCCTGAAAATAGTAACATTGATGCCCTTTATTATAGAGAATTCGCATTTCATGTTTCGTTGAGCAGTTTTTTATGTAATCTGTCAACAACTTGTAAATCAACAACTGAAATGAAATGGGCCCTAGATGCGTATTGCACGTCAAGCCAGTTGGGGTGGAGGCATTGAATGGGTCGACAACGTCCCTCTCGAATTCACTGAAGATTTCACGCGAATGCAAACTAAAAGTCATACTGTACTGCTCAAACTTGCTGTGCATTTTGTAACTGCATTCTTAGTTAAGCAGTCTGCACAAATGCCTTGTTAGGCCAAATTATCAAGCGATTTGAATGGATTTTAACGCACCTGAGTTCGTGGAATCAAAAATGTAAACGTTCGATTTGATCCTGAAATGAGGTTCTGAGTTTCCTTATACGATATAATGAGATCCATGATTAAATAAATAATCCGTCCACATATCCAGTTTGTGTAGGCCTCTAAATGGACCCACCCCGGCCGTGCTATGGCACGCGAAATAAGTGCAATTTATTGATTAACATTTCCGTGCTGCGATTTCCCTCGAATTTCATGCTGCTAACTCACATCACAAGAACTAACATGCTTTAACACGGAGAAACTCTTGGCGCATGCTGGCCACTTCCCAGACAAATCGTGAACTTCGTCGGTTTTATTGACTGCATAGAATTGTACGCATCACCATCATCCCTGCATAGGAATATTGCATCTTGTCACAAACCGCGCCAAATCCCAGCTCAACTCGTCCCGACTGCATGTAAAACATCAAGTGGATCTGTTTATTCGTGCAACAGCTGGAATCGTCACGAACCATCATGCAACGCAGAGGCACGTCGGTTTTCATCCTCTACGCCAATAGTAGCGACGACGCCCACCACCACCGCCACCGCCACCGCCTCCACCCCCGCCGCCGCCGCCGCCTCCGCCTCCGCCTCCGCCCCCGCCGCGGCCGCCGCCGCCGCCACCAGGGGTGAAAAAAACCGTAGACACTGTCTCCCACCGAACTGCGATGCCGGATTTTGTCTCCTTGGCTTTTTGATGAAGCTGGTAAACCCATAATCGTATTCGTCAACTTCTCAGGGGAGCTTTGGTCGGATCGCGACATCATCGTAGTTTTACCTACCATGTCCTTGACCAGACACATGTTTTTTTGTATGTACACATTTTTGGCTTTTTTGGCATTTTGGCGCCGATTTTTTGCATTTACACTGAATTCACCTTGGATATGTACAAAATCGCGCCGACACGGTGTCAGTAAAAAATGCCAAATACGCCACGTACAGTTCAGCACACAACAGAAGTCTAAGAACCCTGTCTACAGTACTTCAGCACTCGCCGTGAGCTCCAGAACGTTAACCGCGCATGCAAAATTTGATCCAAGGGCTGACTCACGATGTCGACACTCCTTTTCTCATCAACTACTTGAAAAGGCAGGGGCGATATGATCGGCATGCTCTGTGCCGGGCGATCACCGTTCCCGTGAGCATGTGCTTCACTTTGACAGACCGCCTCACGAAGTCAAACTGGTGACGCTCTGAACAGCTCTTATGAGATGTTCGGCACCATCAAGCTCAGGACCATTCCATAGAATCGTGAGCTCCTTCGCGGCATTGCCATGCCTCAGCTGCCGATGCATGAAGAAAACCTCCTTGAGGACGCTGCCCATGGACTCAACCACACTTTCGACAGGGCTGAGCACCCACGCGCGGACGACTAGACTGACGAAAGGTTCGATCGAGCGACCACGTTTCCACAAAGCTTTCAAGAGAGCTTGGTTGGAGCTAGTGCATTCCTCACTACGCAGGATGCCGATTGCTTCGCGAATTCTGCAGCTCGGCGCCGCAGCCGATGGCGGGATCAGCTTGCCGGACACCAGATATCTGATGGCTTCGGAGACTGTGCTCACCTGGGCGTCGACTGATTTTTTTAGGTCCGGAAACCCTTTAGGTCACCAACCGACCGGACATAGAGCATGTTGTCCAGGAGCGCCTTGTTTGCTGTTCCTTTTCTTCCACCATCCTTGCTAGCTCCCTCTCTCCTTGACTTCAAGTTGCGGACCAGGGCAGCACAAAACGCCACGATAGGACGGACCTGTGGATTGCAGTTTGCTTGAGTCCGAGGGAGATCGAATCGCAAAGGGATAATTCGTTTCGAGCCAGGTTCAGAAGTCACCGGTGCGGTATCAATTTCGTGCAGAAACTTGGCTGCTTGGTGATTGTCATTTTCGGGTGCGTTTGTCGGCCCAATAAGCTGCAGGCTTGAACAACAATACAGGTTGAAACTAAACACCACTTTAACAATTATACGCCCAGCGCTGTGGAACTGTGGAACTGTGGAAACTCTGGAAAACTGTGGAATAGGCAGGTTAATGACAAAATATCGGGAGCACCAGAATCACCCCACAAAAATGCCCTGATTTCTTGGAAACACCCAAACTGTGAATGGAACTTGGCATCCCCATTCAATATCAACATCTAAGCACTGCATGATAAATATACCAAAAATGTTAAATGAACAGTAGTAGACATACTTTTACTGAGACCAAAATGGACATGAAATATTCTGAGCACGAAGACATGATGAGGCAATAATATTTTGGCAACAGAGTGCAGTATTGTTACATGACTGACAACCCAAAATTGACTTTCTTTCAAATTGACTTCAATCACACCATCAAATGAATATCTATACAGGGGCCATTTTAAGATCAACAGTCAGAACATGCTGCATTTCAGGTGTCACAAATCCAACCAATGCAGCTCATCTTAGTACCTGCAGTTTTCTGACTGGAGTTTCATGAGTACTCAGAACAGGGATGCAGAGATATTGGTTCAGAAGTGGCATCTTCGTGGGCTCTGCTCACTGTGCAGCTTGCGATTCCTGGCAAATGGTATGACAATAACTTGATAAAAAGACATAAGACATCACACACCTTGGACACAGCACCACTGTTATAGGAAAATACAGGTTAGGCACATATCATACCATGAAACACAAATACTGCTTGATGGAAGTGGTGGTGTATATCACAAAACAGCCTGATTTTTAATGGATAACGTGACTTCCCCACTCAATAGCAATACCTAAGCAGCTGTTAAAGGATGATCAAATATTTATCTGGCAAACAATGGGGAAGTTGGTGGCAACTGCAGCTGAGGGCAGTATCTGATAAATTTGAATGAAAGTGATTCATGAGAAAAATGAGTCCTTAGGAACATTGTCATCAACCAGCTGCAAGTGTAATGTAACAGTATTGCAACTGTAATATTTGTTAAACAATGGACAGCTTGCCAGGAAGCCTTAAACCACCATTCCATGCCTATCTTGGAATTAGTCTGAAAGTTTTGCCATTTTAATAACATTTCACACTGAATAAAACAGAAACCCAAGTCATTTCCCATCAATACCCAACCGCCACAAACAGCATATATGAAAAACTCACCTCCAGTCTGGTCTGCAGAAACTGATGGCACAGCTAGGCTGGATGACCTACTTGGCATCTCCAAAGTGTTGGTGCCTTGTTTTCTGCCATCTGTGCCACTGTTCACTCCTGTGGAAAATCAAAGCCAATCTATTTTACAACCCTCGACAAGCCTTTCAAGCAAAAAAATTGAATAAGCAGAGACTGTTATTGGCAAAGTACCTGTAAGTCGACAGGCAAACATCACTGTGAAAACAATGAATACCACTGACGACATGCAAAGTGACATCTCAGCCGATGAGCATGATTCATTAAAAAAAACTATTCCTTCTCACTTTGGGTGGTGAATTTGGCTCTTCCACACTCTTTGTTTTATATGATGCAGTCTAATTTTACTTAATGGTGGTAACCACACCAAGCTGACGATAACTATGCACTTAACTGCCCATACAAACTAGGAAGTCATGATTTGCTACACTGTGTCCTCTGCCACCAAATCAGTGATTCTAGACTATTTCATTCACTGTGTTTGATAGGTATGTGGGTGTGTTTGGTCATGCCTATCTACCTTGGGTACATATTATTTAACATTAGCTACTGTGCGGAATGGCCACTCATACTCACATATTGAATTTAAACTCTTACCTTGGAGCCAAGATTCCCACTTTTCACCTGCACCAAATCTTGAAATCTTAAGGACAATTGGCAACCCTTTGTGCTTAGTGTTCATGTGACTTTTCAAGTTTCTTCCTTCCCCATTAAAACCACAGTTCACGTGCCCACAGTGCACTTTCACACGTGATGGATGTTTACCCATGCCTGGCAACTGAACAAACAGGCAAAGCTTCAACGCAGAAGATCCAAGGCTATAAAGAGACAAGCGCAAATGTCCCAACCTAATCGAAAAGTGCGATATATATTTGTTAAAACACCCAAAACTACGCGTTACCAGTACGCACGTAATGAACGTTCCCGACACAACAGATAGCAACGCCGACTAAGCACCAACGTGCACCACACATAGCCTCAGATATGTAACGTTCCGAATGGCGCTGAAAAAAGGACTGCTCAGGGAGACAGGCGGTAAAGGTTAAAATCGCCCGGAAACCTGCACAAGACAGACCCTTATAGAATTTAACTCTGTCTCGCCGGGTGACACCTTCTGGCTACTAGTGGCTGTCTCCTTACTGATGGGGAAACCACTGCTAAATTCAACGTCGTCGTGTATGATGTCATTGTTGTCGTCCATAACACCACAGCGAAATTATTTTATCGTTGAAAACTGGAAAACTGACTTAGCAAGAAAACAGTTACAGTCTGTACGGGTGGCTCCCGGGCAGTTTGATCCTAATACTTTCTGTCTTCCACCCTGGTAGTCAAGTGTGCAGCTTTTTTCACCCCTGGCCGCCACCACCACCAGCACCGCCTCCGCCTCCACTTCCGCCTCCGAACCGACGACGGTAGGCTTGAAGAAGAAAAGTAGGATACAAGATAAGAGTTGTCATGTGATTGTTACGGTCCTGCGTGTAATGCTTGCAACCTGCTTTGTCTACTCAAAGATCGTTTTTGAGCTAAAGATGTAGAGGTATGCGGTATTCTTCTTTGATCCATAAGCTGCTTTTCGTTTTCATGTGGATATTTCCCTTCACGCTGATTATGCAGCCTTAGTTTGATGCCCATCCAGTATCACCGGTCTGTCATAATTTGCCCCAGTAAACTGGTCTGTCAAAAACTGTCACGAAATTCCCACTCGGTATATGTGTGATGTGCGAGAGCCAGCTGGTGATGCCTCTTTACGAGACATCGCTCATCGCCTTAAGGCCGAAGAAAGAGCGCACATGTAGCAATTATTTAGATGCTCTGGATTTATGTGAGTTGAAACCTCCTTTTGAAAGCCGTGTTTACCGCACATGCTAAAAATTACTATGAAAACTGCCTTGGCAGGCCATATACCTTTAAAAGTTTATTCGAGGTGAATGAAGTGAGTAACATTTCCTGAATGCAAGTGAACGCTCGCTGAAAAATACGGGGACAAGATACCGCATAAAAAATGGCGCAGAAGCTAATATGCTGCGTCTTATTTAGCATCAACTAATGATTTTAGGAAAATTATATATATATATATATATATATATATATAGACGTAGCCGCGTAGATGATGGCCAAAAACGACCATACAGCGCTTTTTCAGAGCAGTGCTGCACAGGAGAAAGTATTAACAGGCTGTCGCAGGTACGGGGCAAACACCATCCTCACGTGGTAGTGTGCAGTAAAGGAAGTGTTCTCTGCCGACCAGTAGCAATCAACACAATCTTCAATATGACTGCTGGCAACATGGCATTGCGGCATTGACGTTTTATAGTTTTATGGCATTGCGGCCGGCTTTCAAATGCTCGTCTGGCGTCCAACTACGTACGTCGGCACCACCTGGCGATCTGTTTAAAGTGATGGCTGAGTTCAATGGCGGCGCCGGCCTGTCAAAAGTTAAAAGGCCGGACGGACGGCACTAGTAGAACGGCGTAACCTGAGCGACGCCGGCTGAGGCCTCCAGAGGGGATACAGGTTCACGGCTTTGTGTCAGGACCGAGTGACGCCGGGTTGCCGGTCGGCCCGCGGGGCAGTGCGATCCATGCAGTGTGTGACTGGACCATGCAGGTGGGCTTGTCCGGTTGCGCGTGCCTGAACCGACAGCATGTGCTCCTCGCGTATCCAGATGATACCACAACTGACGACGACACCGTCTTCCCTGAGCGCCGTCAATGCGGAGACCGCGCGGTGTGAGGGGGAAGGTGACGGCGTGGGGAGAAGAAGAGACGAACCGTTGTCGAGGATAGCTGCGACCCCAGACTAGTGCCCAGACCAATGCGGGCGAGTGCGTGCACACTGCGCGACTGGCGGTGCGGTAATGGGTGAAAACCCAGAGCGCCGTCGATAGACGCCGGGTACCCTGAAAACCGCGGTACCCCGGCACCAACCCGCCGGGTAACTCGGTTTCTCGCGAGGTGGGCACCATTTGTGTGAGGACGATACGCAGCTCCTCGGGAGCCCGCATGCGTCGGTCCGGCGCCTCCACCTCGAGCGAGCGTGACCTGCGGCCGCAGAGCTGCCTCCGTGAGTCGTCGCGGGCTGTGCGGGACTCCAAGACCCGCTTAAAATCGTCCGCGGGTTACCGACGGCGGCCGGTCACGTGCGGCACCTCCGAGCCCTGACAGGTGGCCAGGTCATTCTGCCAGGGCCAGCGCTGCATGTGAACCGCATGCGTGCTTGGCGTCTGCGGGCATTGCGGAGAAGCAGCTGACTTAAAGACCTAGACGTGGTGCGCGAAGAGTGGATGCGCAGGCCACGAGCATCGCCTGCCGTCTAAGTCTGGACATGACAGAGCCTAAGGAGCGGCACGGTGCCGTTACCTGTGTCGAACTTTCCGTCACGGGCCATGGGGTTTGACTTCCAGGCCCGAGACACTGTGCCTCTGGTTGGCTAAACAGCGCCTCCCTCCCCTTTCTCCGCGTATCCGAGATCGTCAAACCGGATCCCGACGGTTGCGAAAACGGCCAGCATTCCAGAGAGTGCGGAAAAAAGTAAAAGTTTGTGAAAAAGTGCGGTAATCCCGGCCGTCGCCACCTAGATCGAGAATCGCGTGCTGTGCGTTGTGTTTTGTGACTGGCAGTTTCTGCAAGACGAAATCGAGGGAGGATGCAAGGGTAAAGGGGACAACCGGCCCTTTCTTCCCAAGATGAACGAAGTCTTGCAAGAAATGACATCTCTAGAGTTTAGACTTCGAGGAAAGCAGAATAACTCTTACTAAGATATTTTTTGGGACACTCCTATAAAACTAAGCAAAATCTGTTGAGTTGCGAAAAATCAGAGCACTATTTGACCTTTTGCTCCAAGCCAACAGTGCTCCCGTAAAGCATCGTTTTGCATTCACCCTCAGGAGAAAAACATGAACAATAGCGCAGGCAGAGGAGGGCACAGCGGGCACGTGCGCCCTCTTAGGTTACAAGGGGCCCGAAGGGTCCCTCAGAACTGACAATTAAGGATCAGATTTGACGGCTCGAAGGGCCTGAAAGGCCAGCCAGAGGTCTCATTCAGGGGCCTGGCCCGCAGGGCCGGGGACTCAAATACCAGCCAGAGGGCCCCGAGCGTTGATCAGCGGCCCGCTGAGTCGATAAGGGCCTCTATTTCGGCCATACACCACCGGCAACGCACAGCCGGTTCCGTAGCGGGATGGGCCTAAGAGCCCATTTCCCAAGCAGGGACAAAGCCGGAGCCAAAGATTTACATTGCCTGGGGCCCCAGAGCGCCTGACAGTGCCTGTGTTGTCAACGGGTGCCGAGTCGACCAGAGGCAGTGTTCGAGGAGGCCCGGTGTGTCTAGAGGGCCCATCGGGTCCGACGATCAAGGGCGTGATTGGGGCTGGTCAGAGCCTTATATAGGGGCTTGGACCCGCGACGACGGACCCTCTTATAACGGTCAGGGAGCCCTTTGCGCCAATCGGGCACCCCTGAGTCGATATGGACCCATATGTCGGTCAGGTACCACCGTACCACATAGTTGGCTCCGTGTCGGTATAGGCCTAGGGACCCACTTACCAATCAGCTATAAAGCCGGGGACAGTGATTTACGCTAGTCGGGACCTTACATCCGGTAGGTTCCCACAGCGCATAACAGAGAGTCTTATGCTCGCAAGGGCCCCGAGCCGAAAAGGGAAGTATTTTGTGAGACTCATAGAGGGGTCCGGGCGGCCCACCGGAAGTGATCATCAAAAGCCCGGTTGGAAGGCGTAAGGGCCCGAAGGACTGGCTGTAGGTCACGTAAGAAATACCGGCTCGTAGGGCTGTAACTTGAAATGTCAGTCAGAGGTCCTCTTGCACCATCCCAGGAAGCCCACAGACAATGCAGCTGTCTAAGTCGGTCAGAGACCACGAACACCGAAACAGTCGATTCCATGTCAGTCCGAGCCATTGAGACACATTTCCCAAGCAGAAACGAGGTGGAGTTCCGCGATGTTCTGAGCATTGCGGGCCCATTTCCCAAGCAGGGAGGAGCCCGGCTCACGATTTACATCTGTCGGACTCCTGTGCCGTTCAGGGGCCCACAGCGCCCAACAGAACATTGTGTGTAAACAGTGGGCCTCGAATCGGTCAGGGAAGTATGTATTCAACATGGACGGGGCAGGGGGTCCGAATGGCGGGGCCTCCGGTGTTGGTCGGGGCCTTCTGACAACTGAAGAAAACAAGAACTTACAAGTGCTCACATTAAGGTAGTGGAAGAGCCCTGTGCTAGTTAGGGCTCTCAATAGCGAACGGTGGACTCCCAACCATTTTCTAGCATGGGTCCGGTAAGCCCAACTGGATTATATGTGCCAAGTATTTGAGCACCTGCGGTGAGCAGGAGTGCTGGTGCGTTAATGACGGCTCATGCGTCGATCCGGGGTCAACTACGCGGGTCAGAAGACCTCCCGCGTCAGGGCGCAGACCACTGTGATATGATGTATTCTTCTAATAACCTGCGGATCGGCCAGGGGATGCTGCCCCGTGTCGCCAGAATGACGGCCGAAAAGCACAGCGCGGTGGGACAAAACGGCCCTTCAACCCGCAATAATGAACGACAATGTGCCCTGCAGTGGTGTACTCAAGGGGATCCCTTTAGCGGAAAGACATAAGAGGTATCATTATTGTCGAGGTGAGTGGGTCGAAATGACCTTCAAATGAACAAGGACATCTTATCCCTCCCTGAGAACGTTCATTATTTTGCAGAATGGATTAGTGAAACAAATGCAGTCAAAATGGTTGAGCCTGCGCGCCGGAAGCCCATAGTCCAGCGGTTAACACGGCTGCGTCACGGGGTTCGATTCACTGCGGTGCCCGCTCTTCTCGCCAGGGTGAGAGGCTGGCGGCGCCATACAGCACCAACAGTGTAACGTGTAACCGCGGCCTCAAGACCGAAGCGTTACAGCAGCGAGTGCGCCATAAGGCCCCAATGACACGCCCGTAATCTCGGGGAGCAAGGATAGCGATGACTTGGGTCGCAGTTTTTGTAAATACGAACGGCGCTGGCCACTGCAAAAAACGCCAGGGGCCGGGCGCCGAGCGCGCAACAAGGCCCATTTTAAAATAGTGCATCTCAATGCCTTTAAAAATGGTTTCGTACAGTCCAAAAATTACATTGAGCGAAATTTGTTTTACAACTTTTAAGTTGTGCTTTCGACAGATTAACCATTACAGCGGTGCGGGAAATATAAATTTTACCCTCATCACCCTCCAGTCTGTAGGGTGATGCTCCGTACGCTGCAAGGACAGCGCCTTATGCCCTATGCCTGTATGCCTGAAGTCCGTGACAATCCAAGTGCCGCTGGGAGGGGTAACAAGGTCACCGAGGACACAAAGCACATATGTTCAAGGTTAGTGGCATGGCATCTTCATCAGCTACCTCGGGAGGAAGATGGCTTGTCCTCCGATTTTCCCCAAATGAGCTTTGTCTGATTTGATCTGAATGGACGATTTTGAATACCTGGTGGGCTCCTCCCGGAAGTGCCAGTCGCATGGGTCTGAAGAGCATACTTCATAGAATCGTGTGATGACATTGCTCCAGGACTGTCAAAGTTGAGTGCCTCACCCTTCTGCATGTATTCGCACCATACTGTGCAGGCAACGTGGAAGAACTATGGAGAATGTTTCGAACCAGAGCCACCTTTCGTAAGCTCATCCAAGAAATATTCTCAGGTTCTTCATGTAGTCCTGAACGCTCAGGCGTCGTGGTAGGTCAAATATGATCTCCAATGGAGGGAACCAGTGCCAGGCGTCGCCTCGGAGATATCTTCAACCGATCCAAACCGGTTTTCGAGACGTGCGAGCCTGCAAGAGCAGAGGACATGGCCTGTGAACATCATTTAGTACCTATGCGTGTGCACATCACACAGTATCCCTGTCGCGCAGACATTGACATTGTTTGGGACCCATCGACTGACTTTCATTTGACTAAGTTCAGACTATATTTACATGGAAGCACTTGACTCATCACTCACGCAGGTGCACGGGTGCCAATTTATATTCTTTTGTGGGGGCCCCGCCCCCCCCCCCCCCCCCAGTGTTCAGTATGGCCATTCCATTGTTTGTCTGGACACCCTAATGTTTTTGGCTGAATGAAAAATGGAACAGCTGAGTCCTAATCTGAATCACATTCCACAATCTTTGAGCCAGTCCGGAGCAGGCTCAAGACATCAGAGTCAGACCAAAGTCTGATGATAACCAATTGTCGAGACTCGTTTCCCATTATTTGCACTACCCGGATGGCAATATCATTCCCAAGGGCCCGTAGTCCGGGATAAATCAATATCATGCTCAATGTACGTGTACAGTTTTTCACCAGGTGACAATTGGTAACATTTGAGTTAACGCATCCCATAGGGTCTCAAACAATGGGATATATGACATATCTCTAAAACGACACATCCAGCGTCATAATATGCCACCAAGAGCAAAGAATGCGGAACAATGCATCTTCTCTGATGTAATTAGTTGTCGCCTGTCATATGATGTATCACATGACAGTACGGCATGCTAAATGTGACGTGCAAATAAAAAATGTCACATTCGATGTCAGTTTTCACACACTCACAGACTCCTCCGCTTGCTGTGAAATTTCTCACAAATAATCACCTGACATAGTTCCACCTAGCCATCAAATATTACCGTATGACATTCAAACGTTCGTCTTGCAGAGGCATTCGAATGTTGGAAATGTCAGCCTCGCACGTGTTAACATATATACATTGCGTGTCAGCTAAATAGATAAGAGACCCCTT
>NW_023595962.1:4811406-4849878 GCF_011947565.3 Pollicipes pollicipes
CCTGACCGACATATGGGTCCATATCGACTCAGGGGTGCCCGATTGGCGCAAAGGGCTCCCTGACCGTTATAAGAGGGTCCGTCGTCGCGGGTCCAAGCCCCTATATAAGGCTCTGACCAGCCCCAATCACGCCCTTGATCGTCGGACCCGATGGGCCCTCTAGACACCGGGCCTCCTCGAACACTGCCTCTGGTCGACTCGGCACCCGTTGACAACACAGGCACTGTCAGGCGCTCTGGGGCCCCAGGCAATGTAAATCTTTGGCTCCGGCTTTGTCCCTGCTTGGGAAATGGGCGCTTAGGCCCATCCCGCTACGGAACCGGCTGTGCGTTGCCGGTGGTGTATGGCCGAAATAGAGGCCCTTATCGACTCAGCGGGCCGCTGATCAACGCTCGGGGCCCTCTGGCTGGTATTTGAGTCCCCGGCCCTGCGGGCCAGGCCCCTGAATGAGACCTCTGGCTGGCCTTTCAGGCCCTTCGAGCCGTCAAATCTGATCCTTAATTGTCAGTTCTGAGGGACCCTACGGGCCCCTCGTAACCTAAGAGGGCCCACGTGCCCGCTGTGCCCTCCTCTGCCTGCGCTATTGTTCATGTTTTTCTCCTGAGGGTGAATGCAAAACGATGCCTTACGGGAGCACTGTTGGCTTGGAGCAAAAGGTCAAATAGTGCTCTGATTTTTCGCAACTCAACAGATTTTGCTTTGTTTTATAGGAGTGTCCCAAAAAATATCTTAGTAAGAGTTACTCTGTTTTCCTCGAAGTCTAAACTCTAGAGATGTCATTTCTTGCAAGACTTCGTTCATCTTGGGAAGAAAGGGCCGGTTGTCCCCTTTACCCTGCATCCTCCCTCGATTTCGTCTTGCAGAAACTGCCAGTCACAAAACACAACGCACAGCACGCGATTCTCGATCTAGGTGGCGACGGCCGGGATTACCGCACTTTTTCACAAACTTTTACTTTTTCCGCACTCTCTGGAATGCTGGGTTTTCGCAACCGTCGGGATCCGGTTTGACGATCTCGGATACGCGGAGAAAGGGGAGGGGAGGCGCTGTTTAGCCAACCAGAGGCACAGTGTCTCGGGCTGGAAGTCAAACCCCATGGCCCGTGACGGAAAGTTCGACACAGGTAACGGCAACCGTGCCGCTCCTTAGGCTCTGTCATGTCCAGACTTAGACGGCAGGCGATGCTCGTTGGCCTGCGCATCCACTCTTCTGCGCACCACGTCTAGGTCTTTAAGTCAGCTGCTTCTCCGCAATGCCCGCAGGACCGCCAAGCACGCATGCGGTTTCACATGCAGCGCTGGCCCTGGCAGAATGACCTGGCCACCTGTCAGGGCTCGGAGGTGCCGCACGTGACCGGCCGCCGTCGGTAACCCGCGGACGATTTTAAGCGGGTCTTGGAGTCCACAGCACAGCCCGCGACGACTCACGGAGGCAGCTCTGCGGCCGCAGGTCACGCTCGCTCGAGGTGGAGGCGCCGGACCGACGCATGCGGGCTCCCGAGGAGCTGCGTATCGTCCTCACACAAATGGTGCCCACCTCGCGAGAAACCGAGTTACCCGGCGGGTTGGTGCCGGGGTACCGCGGTTTTCAGGGTACGCGGCGTCTATCGACGGCGCCTCTGGGTTTTCACCCATTACCGCACCGCCAGTCGCGCAGTGTGCACGCACTCGCCCTCATGGGTCTGGGCACTAGTCTGGGGTCGCAGCTATCCTCGACAACGGTTCGTCTCTTCTTCTCCCCCACGGCCGTCACCTTCCCCCTCACACCGCGCGGTCTCCGCATTGACGGCGCTCAGGGAAGACGGTGTCGGTCGTCAGTTGTGGTATCATCTGGATACGCGAGGAGCACATGCTGTCGGTTCAGGCACGCGCAACCGGACAAGCCCACCGCATGGTCCAGTCACACACTGCATGGATCGCACTGCCCCGCGGGCCGACCGGCAACCCGGCGTCACTCGGTCCTGACACAAAGCCGTGAACCTGTATCCCCTCTGGAGGCCTCAGCCGGCGTCGCTCAGGTTACGCCGTTCTACTAGTGCCGTCCGTCCGGCCTTTTAACTTTTGACAGGCCGGCGCCGCCATTGAACTCAGCCATCACTTTAAAACAGAATCGCCAGGTGGTGCCGACGTACGTAGTTTGGACGCGCAGACGAGCATTTGAAAGCCGGCCGCAATGCATAAAAACTATAAAACGTCAATGCCGCAATGCCATGTGGCCAGCAGTCATATTGAAGATTGTGTTGATTGCTGCTGGGTCGGCAGAGAACACTTCCTTTACTGCACACTACCACGTGAGGATGGTGATTGCCCCGTACCTGCGACCAGCCTGTTAATACTTTCTCCTGTGCAGCACTGCTCTGAAAAAGCGCTGTATTGGTCGTTTTTGGCCATCATCTACGCGGCTACGTCTATTATATATATATATAATATATATATATATATATATATATATATATATACATATATATATAGTATGTATATATATATATTATATGTATATATATAATTTTCCTAAAATCATTAGTTGATGCTAAATAAGACGCAGCATATTAGCTTCTGCGCCATTTTTTATGCGGTATCTTGTCCCCGTATTTTTCAGCGGGCGTTCACTTGCATTCAGGACATGTTACTCACTTCATTCACCTCGAATAAGCTTTTAAAGGTATATGGCCTGCCAAGGCAGTTTTTATAGTAATTTTTAGCATGTGCGGCAAATACGGCTTTCAAAAGGAGGTTTCCAGCTCACATAAACCCAGAGCATCTAAATAATTGCTACATGTGCCCTCTTTCTTCGGCCTTAAGGCGATGAGCGATGTCTCGTAAAGAAGCATCAACAGCTGGCTCTCGCGCACCACGTATATACCAAATGGGAATTTCGTGACAGTGTTTGACAGACCAGTTTACTGGGGCAAATTATGACAGACCGGTGATGCTGGATGCGTATCAAACTAAGGCTGCATAATCAGCGTGAACGGAAAACTCCACATGACAACGAAAAACAGCTTACGGATCAGAGAAGAATACCGCATACCTCTACATCTTTGGCTCAAAAACGATCTTTGAGTAAACAAAGCAGGTTGCAAGCATTACAGGCAGCGCCGTAACAATCACATGACAACTCTTATCTTGTATCCTACTGTTCTTCTTCGAGCCTACCGTCGTCGGTTCGGAGGCGAAGGCGGAGGCGGCGGCGGTGGTGGCGGTGGTGGCGGCCAGGAGTGAAAAAAGCTGCACACTTGACTACCAGGGTGGAAGACAGAAAATATGAGGATCAAACTGCCCGGGAGCCACCCGTACAGACTGTAACTGTTTTCTTGCTAAGTCAGTTTTCCAGTTTTCAACGATAAAATAATTTCGCTGTGGTGTTATGGACGACAACAATGACATCATACACGACGACGTTGAATTTAGCAGTGGTTTCCCCATCAGTAAGGAGACAGCCACTAGTAGCAAGAAGGTGTCACCCGGCGAGACAGAGTTAAATTCTATAAGGGTCTGTCTTGTGCAGGTTTCCGGGCGATTTTAACCTTTACCGCCTGTCTCCCTGAGCAGTCCTTTTTTCAGCGCCATTTGGAACGTTACATATCTGAGGCTATATGTGGTGCACGTTGGTGCTTAGTCGGGGTTGCTATCTGTTGTGTCGGGGACGTTTATTACGTGCGTACTGGTAACGCGTAGTTTTGGGTGTTTTAACAAATATATATCGCACTTTTCGATTAGGTTGGGACATTTGCGCTTGTCTCTTTATAGCCTTGGATCTTCTGCGTTGAAGCTTTGCCTGTTTGTTCAGTTGCCAGGCATGGGTAAACATCCATCACGTGTGAAAGTGCACTGTGGGCACGTGAACTGTGGTTTTAATGGGGAAGGAAGAAACTTGAAAAGTCACATGAACACTAAGCACAAAGAGTTTCCAATTGTCCTTAAGATTTCAAGATTTGGTGCAGGTGAAAAGTGGGAATCTTGGCTCCAAGGTAAGAGTTTAAATTCAATATGTGAGTATGAGTGGCCATTCCGCACAGTAGCTAATGTTAAATAATATGTACCCAGGGTAGATAGGCATGACCAAACACACCCACATACCTATCAAACACAGTGAATGAAATAGTCTAGAATCACTGATTTGGTGGCAGAGGGCACAGTGTAGCAAATCATGACTTCCTAGTTTGTATGGGCAGTTAAGTGCATAGTTATCGTCAGCTTGGTGTGGTTACCACCATTAAGTAAAATTAGACTGCATCATATAAAACAAAGAGTGTGGAAGAGCCAAATTCACCACCCAAAGTGAGAAGGAATAGTTTTTTTTTAATGAATCATGCTCATCGGCTGAGATGTCACTTTGCATGTCGTCAGTGGTATTCATTGTTTTCACAGTGATGTTTGCCTGTCGACTTACAGGTACTTTGCCAATAACAGTCTCTGCTTATTCCATTTTTTTGCTTGAAAGGCTTGTCGAGGGTTGTAAAATAGATTGGCTTTGATTTTCCACAGGAGTGAACAGTGGCACAGATGGCAGAAAACAAGGCACCAACACTTTGGGGATGCGAAGTAGGTCATCCAGCCTAGCTGTGCCATCAGTTTCTGCAGACCAGACTGGAGGTGAGTTTTTCATATATGCTGTTTGTGGCGGTTGGGTATTGATGGGAAATGACTTGGGTTTCTGTTTTATTCAGTGTGAAATGTTATTAAAATGGCAAAACTTTCAGACTAATTCCAAGATAGGCATGGAATGGTGGTTTAAGGCTTCCTGGCAAGCTGTCCATTGTTTAACAAATATTACAGTTGCAATACTGTTACATTACACTTGCAGCTGGTTGATGACAATGTTCCTAAGGACCCATTTTTCTCATGAATCACTTTCATTCAAATTTATCAGATACTGCCCCCAGCTGCAGTTGCCACCAACTTCCCCATTGTTTGCCAGATAAATATTTGATCATCCTTTAACAGCTGCTTATGTATTGCTATTGAGTGGGGACGTCACGTTATCCATTAAAAATCAGGCTGTTTTGTGATATACACCACCACTTCCATCAAGCAGTATTTGTGTTTCATGGTATGGTATGTGCCTAACCTGTATTTTCCTATAACAGTGGTGCTGTGTCCAAGGTGTGTGATGTCTTATGTCTTTTTATCAAGTTATTGTCATGCCATTTGCCAGGAATCGCAAGCTGCACAGTGATCAGAGCCCACGAAGATGCCACTTCTGAACCAACATCTCTGCATCCCTGTTCTGAGTACTCATGAAACTCCAGTCAGAAAACTGCAGGTACTAAGATGAGCTGCATTGGTTGGATTTGTGACACCTGAAATGCAGCATGTTCTGACTGTTGATCTTAAAATGGCCTCTGTATAGATATTCATTTGATGGTGTGATTGAAGTCAATTTGAAAGAAAGTCAATTTTGGGTTGTCAGTCATGCAACAATACTGCACTCTGTTGCCAAAATATTATTGCCTCATCATGTCTTCGTGCTCAGAATATTTCATGTCCATTTTGGTCTCAGTAAAAGTATGTCTACTACTGTTCATTTAACATTTTTGGTATATTTATCATGCAGTGCTTAGATGTTGATATTAAATGGGGATACCAAGTTCCATTCACAGTTTGGGTGTTTACAAGAAATCAGGGCATTTTTGTGGGGTGATTCTGGTGCTCCTGATATTTTGTCATTAACCTGCCTATTCCACAGTTTTCCAGAGTTTCCACAGTTCCACAGTTCCACAGCGCTGGGCGTATAATTGTTAAAGTGGTGTTTAGTTTCAACCTGTATTGTTGTTCAAGCCTGCAGCTTATTGGGCCGACAAACGCACCCGAAAATGACAATCACCAAGCAGTCAAGTTTCTGCACGAAATTGATACAGCACCGGTGACTTCTGAACCTGGCTCGAAACGAATTATCCCTTTGCGATTCAATCTCCCTCGGACTCAAGCAAACTGCAATCCACAGGTCCGTCCTATCGTGGCGTTTTGTGCTGCCCTGGTCCGCAACTTGAAGTCAAGGAGAGAGGGAGCTAGCAAGGATGGTGGAAGAAAAGGAACAGCAAACAAGGCGCTCCTGGACAACATGCTCTATGTCCGGTCGGTTGGTGACCTAAAGGGTTTCCGGACCTAAAAAAATCAGTCGACGCCCAGGTGAGCACAGTCTCCGAAGCCATCAGATATCTGGTGTCCGGCAAGCTGATCCCGCCATCGGCTGCGGCGCCGAGCTGCAGGATTCGCGAAGCAATCGGCATCCTGCGTAGTGAGGAATGCACTAGCTCCAACCAAGCTCTCTTGAAAGCTTTGTGGAAACGTGGTCGCTCGACCGAACCTTTCGTCAGTTTAGTCGTCCGCGCGTGGGTGCTCAGCCCTGTCGAAAGTGTGGTTGAGTCCATGGGCAGCGTCCTCAAGGAGGTTTTCTTCATGCATCGGCAGCTGAGGCATGGCAATGCCGCGAAGGAGCTCACGATTCGATGGAATGGTCCTGAGCTTGATGGTGCCGAACATCTCATAAGAGCTGTTCAGAGGCGTCACCAGTTTGACTTCGTGAGGCGGTCTGTCAAAGTGAAGCACATGCTCACGGGAACGGTGATCGCCCGGCACAGAGCATGCCGATCATATCGCCCCTGCCTTTTCAAGTAGTTGATGAGAAAAGGAGTGTCGACATCGTGAGTCAGCCCTTGGATCAAATTTTGCATGCGCGGTTAACGTTCTGGAGCTCACGGCGAGTGCTGAAGTACTGTAGACAGGGTTCTTAGACTTCTGTTGTGTGCTGAACTGTACGTGGCGTATTTGGCATTTTTTACTGACACCGTGTCGGCGCGATTTTGTACATATCCAAGGGGAATTCAGTGTAAATGCAAAAAATCGGCGCCAAAATGCCAAAAAAGCCAAAAGTGTGTACATACAAAAAAACATGTGTCTGGTCAAGGACATGGTAGGTAAAACTACGATGATGTCGCGATCCGACCAAAGCTCCCCTGAGAAGTTGACGAATACGATTATGGGTTTACCAGCTTCATCAAAAAGCCAAGGAGACAAAATCCGGCATCGCAGTCCGGTGGGAGACAGTGTCTACGGTTTTTTTTCACCCCTGGTGGCGGCGGCGGCGGCGGCGGCGGGGGCGGAGGCGGAGGCGGAGGCGGCGGAGGCGGCGGCGGTGGAGGCGGTGGCGGTGGCGGTGGTGGTGGGCGTCGTCGCTACTATTGGCGTAGAGGATGAAAACCGACGTGCCTCTGCGTTGCATGATGGTTCGTGACGATTCCAGCTGTTGCACGAATAAACAGATCCACTTGATGTTTTACATGCAGTCGGGACGAGTTGAGCTGGGATTTGGCGCGGTTTGTGACAAGATGCAATATTCCTATGCAGGGATGATGGTGATGCGTACAATTCTATGCAGTCAATAAAACCGACGAAGTTCACGATTTGTCTGGGAAGTGGCCAGCATGCGCCAAGAGTTTCTCCGTGTTAAAGCATGTTAGTTCTTGTGATGTGAGTTAGCAGCATGAAATTCGAGGGAGATCGCAGCACGGAAATGTTTATCAATAAATTGCACTTATTTCGCGTGCCATAGCACGGCCGGGGTGGGTCCATTTAGAGGCCTACACAAACTGGATATGTGGACGGATTATTTATTTAATCATGGATCTCATTATATCGTATAAGGAAACTCAGAACCTCATTTCAGGATCAAATCGAACGTTTACATTTTTGATTCCACGAACTCAGGTGCGTTAAAATCCATTCAAATCGCTTGATAATTTGGCCTAACAAGGCATTTGTGCAGACTGCTTAACTAAGAATGCAGTTTACAAAATGCACAGCAAGTTTGAGCAGTACAGTATGACTTTTAGTTTGCATTCGCGTGAAATCTTCAGTGAATTCGAGAGGGACGTTGTCGACCCATTCAATGCCTCCACCCCAACTGGCTTGACGTGCAATACGCATCTAGGGCCCATTTCATTTCAGTTGTTGATTTAAAAGTTGTTGACAGATTACATAAAAAACTGCTCAACGAAACATGAAATGCGAATTCTCTATAATAAAGGGCATCAATGTTACTATTTTCAGGAAAGCCTGTGATGCTGATTGCTCATCTAGTTACGGTTCGTTACCACTCACCAACTGATTAAGTTACCGTCGTCCAGTAAAGTGATGTTCATCAAAACGAATGAACACAGACCTCCCTCTCTGGCCCTCACAACACCTCTTCAAGTCGCGACCTGTGCTGCACGACTGTTGGGCCGCACCATCGATTTATGTTTTTATACATTCCCCAAACTTATAACGCGCAGCTCTCATACCAACTTGACCATCTGATTACTTCCATCTTGGGAGTGCAACTGAATAACCAACAGCGCATTGTAAGAAAACTGATTTTGTTTATTTTCGAGTCCAAGTGATGCACTCAACACTTCAGAGCACCACCATACTTCCTTCTTATTATACTAGCCTCACATATCGTGCCGCCTATGGACAATATTCGCAAAAGCAAGACGCGTGCCAGTATGGCGTTTACTGTCACTTTGGATCCTTGTTGAGTTTCGTACGCAATACGTAAATTGCAAATGGGTGCAACCAATATGGTAATATTCTCCTTCTCAACAGGTGTTGGTTGGATTTTCCAAAGGATTGCACGAAATGTGAGAAGGTCCGTTAGGCATCCTGGTTAATTGCCAATGGCTTCCAAATAAATTATAACCTCGGTCAAGTCAATGTCAAGATTATGATGTTAGACGTCTCATACCGACAGCTATTGACTTTCAGCACGCCAAAAAGTGCTGGTTAAACGACGGGATAAATGGAAATTTCATATATTGTCAATACTCGACGGTTTACAGTTTCGGACCTAAGTGACAGGCCGTGTTTTGTTGCGGTGAGTGAGGTGTTTCTAAAGTTGTTCGGCCGTGTTTTGTTGCGGTGAGTGAGGTGTTTCTGCGGTTGTTCGGCCGTGTTTTGCTGCCGCTAGTGATATGGTTCTACATTTGATTTAACGTGTGCTGTTGTCGTGAGTGGGGTGCTTTTGCAGTTAATCAGACGTGTGTTGATACCATGAGTGAAATGTTTCTGCAGTTGGTCAGCTACACCATATCCTAGTCCAATCTTTTTAATTCAGGGAAGTGCCACGTCCATCCTACTTAAAACCCAACGATATTTCTGATGCTCCCAGCCCCGTCTCACTTCCTTCGTTTAAGTCATTGTCAAAATTGTAGAGCGCGCCTTCCTTCAGCAGTTCTAAAATCATCTTTCTGAAAATCACCTCGTCGCTCCTAATCAGCACGGTAGCCTTCCCCATACTCAGACGCAAACCGCATTGACTTCGACGTCGGACCATAACCTATCCACAGTCACCATGGAGAGGTGTACCTGTTTTGTCTACCGTATTTGAGTAAATATTTTGATGTGATAAACCACTCAAAGCTCCTGCTAAAATAGCGTTTTCACCGTAACGAGCATATTTGCAGAGCCACACCCAGTGTGAGCTTCACAGACGGTCTGACAGCGAGCGAGTGCGGGTGGGTACATTCTGTGAGAATGGCACATCTTCCATGTTGTTGTCCAGACGAGAGGCTGTAATAGCCGTAATCCAGTTGCGGTGGCCCCAGTAGTATATGTAAATGCATCCGATCTGTACTTGCATGCAGTTTAATAGAGGTCTTTGAGAATCTTGCATTGTCTCTTACACGAAACCCTTGCAGATGTATGCAATACGCAGCGTGTGTAGTAAACAGCTGATAAACAAGTTTTTCCTGTCCAGTACTGCCAAAATTTGATCCGAAACGTGTAAAGGGACGGTTCGCTACAATGATTTGGCTTGAAACTCCATTGGCTGCGGTTGAGAGGATGATTTGAAGACAGGGGACCATAGGTGTGGCATCACACAATTATTTCCACCGTATTAGCACCGACTGGCAGGTAAAAGATTGATCAACCACTGGATGGCTTAGCCGGCCCCCCAGATTTGAAGATTGAACGCGCCGGCACGTACCTCGACAAACTGGGAATGTTGGAGAGCGAGGCACGTGTTAGCAATGTCCAGAAGAGAAGGCAATCGTAAGTAGTCGCGGGTCGTAAGAAGAGAAGGCCGTTGCCGGCCGACGGGACCGGAACGGAACCGTCAGGCGCTGGTCCCCGAGCAGCGGCCTGCAGCCATCGCCCGACCGACGCTAAAACACGTGTCCGGGCGGCCGGTTAGACCGCGCGAGCAAAGGCTTAGACATCCTTTGCTCGGTTGGGGGTCAATTTGATCCCCACCCGAAAGAAGGGTGGGGGTCAAATATCAAATGAAAATATCAGGGGGTCGAATTGACCCCTGAGATCTCAGAAAGTAAGAGAGCTAGAGACATCAAATTTACAGGGTGTGTTGACCTGTACGTGAACTCACTGAGGAGAAAGTTATAGATTATTCCGTCATGGCCTCCAGTTCAAACACGGTAAAACAATGTCAAACTCCAGGTTGGCGTCCGAAGTGCCCCGGGGACTTAGATACCTTCTCTAAGTAAAGGGTTACATGCTTATTTAACGTCAGCAACCCTTTTTACCTTTCGAAGGACACGGTGACCAAACTCATGCAAGCCTGCTTTGAGTTTCGCACCTGAATAATCGTCAAAGATCACGCTAGGCAGTATAATTGTAAGTTAAAATGTTGGCCTGAGTCATTTCAGGTCAGTAACCTATTCTGACCATAAAAAAGTCCATGAAACATGTATAATGTGGCTCCTGTTATCAATAAATTCGAAATGAACACCGGAAACTACCCTAATGAGCAAAAGGCATAAGGCAAGCCCTAAAGTAATGAAACAGGCTGGTTTTGATCTTGGTCTGACCTTCACACCTGACTCCAGGTCAATGTAATTTGTTCATTCAATTGTTGCGTTACATAGAAAAGTATCTCAGACATACCTGGCTTCGTCTAGCACTTCTTTGTTGCATCAGATTGAACGATTCCCTAGAATTCGACTTGACTGAATCCATACCCTGACTTTGATCTGCCATAAGTTAACGACCTTACAAGGTACATCTAAATTGCTCACATCAAACGATTTGCTGTTCAGTTGTCTACAGCTATGCAGAATTTGACGAGGCTCTGCCGTGTCGCTAGAGAACCATTCCGGAATAACCTTCCGGGCATTAACTAACGCCGCCCGAGCTCGTGTCGCAGAGAACCGATTCCACTCTTTGGAGCAATGGTGTCCTTGATGTGACGTCAGACAAAGCCGTGCTGTTAGACCCGATCACTAATATCACGCCGTGCGTCAGAAAGGATTGCAGCACGTACCCTTCTGAGTCCGGCATTCGCCAGACCGCGGCGCCCCCCCCCCCCCCCCCGTCCACGCCGCGCTGCGCTCCATGAGGCCTCGCGCTGCGGCGCAATATGTGGGGCTAAATATATCAAACATGAACCGCAGCTTAAAATATCTCGGGAATCCGGTTGTAGTCATCATGGAGGGATTGCGGTCCTTGTGTGGTCGGGCTGTCGTCGCAGAGCGGGGCAGGGACGGATCCAGAGGGGGGAGGGGGACGGGGTCATAGACCCCTCCCTTGGGCCCGAAGGGGCCATAGGCTCCGATGTGTCCCATAGAAGGCCGAAAAGGTGCAGTTCTTTTTAAAACAAAAAGCGCAACAAAGTTGGACATGGCCGAATTTCCGGATGACGAAAGGCAGTTGCAAGCAAAAGTGATGAGCCCACCAGAAGACAAAAAAAAGATCTTCAATGACCGAAAGTGTTGTTAATTGGAAATTCCAAGCCTCTTTACGCTGTCCAGGGGCCCCCATGCTTCTTCTGGAGGACCTATATACCCACTTGCAGGGTCATTCCGATCATTAAGGAGCCTTCCACGTTGCCCTTGGCATCTTTGTATTTGCTCGGCGGGCCCTGCGTTGTTGCAAGGCACTTACCGCTAGCGTGCCAGAGCGCTCTTGTCAGTCGTGGTCTTTCACGAACTCTTCCCACTCGCCAGAAATGCTCTGTGGGTTATAGCCGGGGCTCCATATTTTAACCTGTTAGGATATCCTCGGTTGTTCGGGGGCCTTTTACGTTGGTCTCGGTTAACCTACCGACACACTCGTGATATATTCATGGGCCCTCTGCGTGGGTTTAGGGCGCTTCCAATTCCCTGTCACTTGCTTAGAGCCCTGTGCTCTTGTTGGGGGGCACATCTGCTTCGGCACATCCGGTCGTTCGTGATCTCCAAGTTGAGTCTCGCGTACTTTCTATTTGAATGGAGGGCCTTACACACTTGTCAGAGACCCATCTGTAAACCTGCTAGGACACATTGGACTGTTTGGGGACCCTGCACATCGGGGATTTTAATGTAGAGCCCTACGCTCTTGTAGGGGGCCATTTTATAGCTTACTCGGGTACATTCGATCTTGCGAGGGCCCTCCACACTGGGTCTTCAGCGCTTCTGGTTTGAATAGGGGCCCCACGCCCTTGTCGGGAGCCTGTCTTATAACCTGCTCTTGCGCATCCGATCGTTCGGGTGCCTTGGGCCTTGGGGGCGATCGTTCGGGGGCCCTCTACACTGCGTCTTGGGTACGTCCTGTTTGAATGGGGGGGGGGGTTCTACGCTCTTGTTGGAGGACCCCATCTGTTAACCTGCTCGGGCACACGCGATGCTATCGGGCCGTCCATGCTGTGTCTTGGATGCTTCTTATTTCAATGGATAGCCCTATGTTCTTGGCAGTGCCCGTCTGTTAAGCTGCTCGGGCCGGTGGCGGATATGGAGACATGAGGCCATGCCCCATGGACCATGCCGAGGGGGCCCCATATGCTCCAAAGAGGCACATAACCGACAGAACGGGCGTAGCTTTCTAACAAAACAATAACACAACAAAATTAGACGCCTTTGGGAGCACAGAGGACTAAGAACGTCTGCTAGCAAAAGTAAAGAGTTCATGAGCAAACAAAGTTAATCTTTCGTTGATTGAGAAGGTGTCGTTTGTGGAAAATATGGGCTCATTACGCTGTTCGGAGGCATTGCGCTGTTGCCTGGGCTCTATATGTCCAATTGCCGGGTCAATCTGATTGGTAAGGACCTTGATTTCTTTGCATTTTCTCATAGGGCCCAACGCTGTTGTTGGGACGCTATGTGTTTCCATGCCTGGGAGATCTTGATTGATCAGGTCTTCCTCCACAGATTCTTTCCATTCGCCCGAAAGGCTCGATACGTTTTTTCCGCGGCTCCCATTTGCCAAGGTGTATTCAGTTGCTCAGCGGCCCTTCATATTAGTCTCGGGTTTTTCCATTTCCTCAGCCGGCCTTGTGCTGTTGCTGGGGCTCATATAAGATTATGCACGCCACGTTGGTCTCGGATTTTGTTTGCTTCCTCTGAGACCCTGTACTAGTTTGTTGACAGAAGCCTCTTTGTTAGCCTCCTGCGGCACTCATGGTCGCTCAGGTTCTGTCCTTGTTAGCCTTGATGCCATAGCCTTAGAGCAACAGCCGGATAAGCGCCGATGAGTTTTAGGCGCAATTGTCGAACGTAATTTTACGTGACGCCGACATGGTATGTGTCATTTTCCTCAGCTTCTCAGTGTGTGACATTTATTATACGTGTGTAGCAAGTTCTTAACATGTTTTGAATGCTACGATATTTTGCACTCCTCTACAACAAGGGACAAAGTCTGCATTTGTCACCAGCCATCAGCTGATAACATCGCCCAGACGGCTGGCCGTATATAAGCTAGGAATCAAGTCCGTGCATGGTTTGGATGGTAGTTAGCAGCCAACTTGAGCTTATTTTGCCCGTTGCTCCGAAACACTCAGCCTCAAAATCGCAGGATTTAACACGATCTGTAGAAAGTAATTGAGTTGCATGTATGTGCATACGTAGCACGCTTAGCTTTATATGGTTGCGCACAGTAAGACAAGTTCCCTTATTAACCATACTTATATACATATATTTTTCTTTAAATTTTATGACCGGAAAGCAAGGAGACTTTGCTGTTTGTATTATTTGTGTGCTATATAACTGATGCCTTTTATATCCCAAATTTTCGCTGGATGAAAATGACTCCCTTGCGTGAGCTGGCAAGTATTTTCGTTTTCCCAGAGGTTACCAATTATTTACGAAGGCGAGACAGGTCATTCCAATTTCATATTTCGGAAACGAGCAATCTTTCAAAAAGCAGCCTCCACCTACATGCCTGTACATGTCAAGCAACATTCTCGCTCTTTATCTATTCGACCCAGACTATCCACGGCCAGGTTAGGAAAATGCACTGCTTGAAATAAGTACACCGATTTCGTTACAGTTACCCCTCAGCTGCATTCAATTTCAAACATTGCTCGGATCTTGGTCTGCTCAAGACCACCCAGAAAGTTCCTCGTTCGTGGCGCCTCACGGGTCCAGTGTCAAAGTGTGACACTAGGACACTAAATCCACGACATTCGTCACCAGTAGTGACGGACAACGGAGCTCAGCTGACGTCCAAAGAATTTCAATAGTTCATGATCAAGCTCAGCATCAAGCACATACGGATAGCACCGTATCCTCCTCAGTCCAACGGACTCCCTGAAAGAGTGGTGCAAACAGTCAAGCAGAGCCTAAAAGCATCTCTGATGAGGTGAGACGGCCGACCGCTCGAGCTACAGCTGTCATCGTTTTTTATGTGGTGTCGAAATACCCAGTACAGCACAACGAGAGTGGTAGCCGCGAGTGACACCCAGAGTGGCACCCAGAGTGGCACCCGCTAGTGGCACCCGGAGTGGCACCCGGAGTGGTACCCAGAGTGGCACCCGCTAGTGGCACCCGGAGTGGCACCCGCAGAAGTCATGGTGGAAAGAGTCATGAAAACCAGACTGGATCTAATGAAGCCAAGACCCGCCGGAAATGTGCTGAAGCTCAAGTCAAGCAGATGGAGAATGCCAACAAAAGATTTCCGGAATACACGGCTGGTGATCCAGTATTAGTGCGTAACTACGCTGGCGGAGCAAAATGGAAGAAAGGTCACAGTGTTGGCCGCACTGGACCTGTTTCTTTCCTAGTAACGGCAGAACGATTGGCATGGTCACGTCATGCAGGACAGCTGCCTTCTCTTGGCCAATCTAACGAGCCAGCTGGAAAGAGAAAAATGCTGGTAAGAAGACGGAGTCAAATCTGTCTGCGACGAGACCTGAAAACGGCAAAAACGTCGTGCAAACCGATGAAAAAACAAGGTGCAAGTGTCTGCCATAGTCAGCGACGCAGTGGTGCATATCCCCATAAGATGGAGTGGAGAGCTGCCCATCCACAGGGACAAGTGTAAAAAGCGGCCAACAGAAGAAGGTCAGCAGAAAATGGCAACCAAACAATGCATGAAGTCAGCAGTCAGACGTCCACTGGGGATCTTCCAACACGGCGGAACGGAGCAATTACAGGGATGAAGCGACGGAGAATGAACCCGCAAGAGGCAATGAAGAGCAAGCTCTAAGCCACCAGCCACCATCTGAACCAGCCAAAATGTTCACAATGAGTGGTCGGGAGGAGCGCAAGCTCATCCGGTTCCAAGTGGGCCAAACCTGACGGCCATGAGTTTCGTGTTATGGGTCATTGACCTCATAAGAGGCACCTGTGTGTTAAGTATCGTGCTGGGAGCGAGATAAAATATTTTCGCACGTTCTCGGCGGAGAAATAGGTTGCAGTCCAAAATGTAAGTTACTTGAATGCAGTGTACTTTTGTATAATCATAAACTCTGATTTAAAACATAACTGCAAACCCTCATTTATAAAACCTCGTCGTTGCGTATGAGTCAAGGTTGTGGGTTGGCGCGGTGCGGAGCCTGCTGTGTCGCAGCCTATCGGGCGGGTGGTGGTAACGCCTAGAAAGCTTCTGTTCGGTACGCATTATGATCTTGAGAACTGGCGTGCTTGCGTGATAAGCAGCGAACAAATGTTGCGATTTTTGGTACGTATAGACGACTATCGACGATTATCTTTCGAATCTGGGCTGCATTGCGCAATGCAGCCTCACATCTTTCGATCTTACTTTCTGACACCTTACTGTGACGTGAATGTTATTATCTGTCAGGGGTCTGGGCCCGCAGCATTCGGTGCGGCCCTAATGTTTCTTTTTTTCTCTTAATCATTGCCCTGAGTCCCCGTTTTTCATAACGCGGACAAGTTGGGGTGTCAGACTTCTCTTAATCGAAAATATCTACATGCCTGCGACCATGCACAGATACAACGATAAGAAACCCTATCCATGGGTCGCCATCTTGGAGCGTGCACCAAATCTGCGTTAGCAGACTCTGTCACCTGATCGGATCGCCCAAGTCGTGCCTCCTGTCGTACAGTTGTGTGTAGGCCTTTGTACTGTTCGCAGCTGCTGAGCCAGCTGAAACACCGCACAGAGCAGGCGAAGCTTCTCGTGAATGAAATCATGCTAGCAGCAGTTCTCAAGTTCGGTCGTTAATTTTGCTATAGGTCCATGCGCATAACTCAAAAAGTCAGTAAAGAAGAGACCGAAGCCTGTCGTATTCGATGTCTCATTGCTCAGTGAGAATTTAATTCCTTGCAAGAACTGCTCCCAGCCTGAACCCTGGCAGTCCTGAAAGTGCGTACAACAGTCATTTGGTGCCAAAGTGTTTTCTTTCAATTTTATCTGCGGCTTCATGATATTCTACGCTGTTTTTCCTACGCGCGTGTCTACACTTCAAATCACACGCAAAAGTCGTGTCCAGCCGGCCGTGTTCTGCGGTGTCGTCGGTTGCCGCCCGCCTCCCGCGCCGACCGTGGACAACCGTGCAGTGTTGTCCAAAAGCCGTCGCTTATTCGAGCCGTGGATTTCGGCCAGTCAGGGGCGGATCCAGAGAGGAGAACGCGAGCCATTCTCCCCCCCCCCCCCTTTGGGCCCCGAAGAGGCCCATAGGATCCGAAGCGGTCCAGAGACGACCAAACGGACACAGTTTTTACACAAAATGCAGCAAAATTGGACCTCTGTGTGTCTCCAGACGACCAAGAGCAGTCGCAAGCGAAAGTGGAGGGTGCACGAGCAGACAACAATTACTCTTCACTAATTGAGAGGGTGGTGATTGTGAGGTTTAAGGCCCATTACGCTGTCCAGAGTTCCTACGCTGCTACCGGGGACCCTATACGTCCACTTGCAGGGTCAACACGATTGTTAAGGAGCCCGTTATGTTGCCATTGATCTCCTTGCATTTGCTAAGAGGACCCTGCGCCGTTGCTGGGCCCTTTCTTGCTAGCGTGCCGGGACACTTATCAATCAGGGACCTTCCACGGATACGCTAAGGCCGGGGGTCCCATGTTACCTGCTGAGGTATTCTCGGTTGTTCAGGGGCCCTTCATTTGGTCACAGTTAACCTACCGACACACTCACGATATTCTCAGGGCCCCTTTACATTGATCTACTGCTCTTTCAATTCTCTCTCACTTTCCTAGGGCCCCACGCTCTTGCCAGGTCTTCTTACTTGATTGCAGGAACCCACGCCCTCGTCGAGGGCCCTATCTGATAATCTGCTCGGACACCCTCGTTCGTTCGGGGGCCCTCTACATTGGATCCTGGGTACTTCTGATTTGAATGGAGGGCCCATACAATGAAGGGTCTTGGGTACTTCCTATGCTCTTGTCGGGGCCCTATCTGCTACTCTGCTCTGGTCCGCTCAGTTATTCGGAGACCGTTTATATTGTGTCGTGGGTATTTGTTATTTGAATGGAGGGCCTGATGCTTTTGTCGGTGACCCCACCTGCCAACCTACTCAGGCAAGCTCGGTCGTTCTAGCCGCTCCACATTGTATTTTGAGCACTTTCTATCTGAATGAAGGGCTTTGCGCACTTGTTAGGGGCCCCATCTGCTCATCTCCTCGGGCACACTGGATTGTTCTATGGTCCTGCACACAGGGTCCTGAGATTTTAATGTAGAGCCCACGCTCCTGTCGGGGACCCTATCTGATAGCCTGCTGGGCCACACTCGGTCGTTTCAGGCCTTTTGCGTTGCGTCTGGGGTACTTCCTAGTTGAATGGACAGCGCCACCCTCTTGTCTTGAGCCCTATCTGTTGACCTGCGCGGGTACACTACATCATTTGTTGGCCCTCCTCATTATGTCGTGGGTATTTATCATTTGAATGGAGGCCCCTGCGCTCTTGTCAGAGCCCCCGATCCGTTAACCAGCTCGAGCGCACTCGATCATTCCTGGCCACTCCATACTGTGCCTTGGATATCACTCTATCAACCTGTTCGGGCCAGTGGCGGGTGTAGAGTGGGATTTGGAACCACGCCCCTCCCCCCCCCCCCTTGCGCCCCAAGCGGACCCATAGGCTTCAAAGGGGCCCATGGCCGGGTTAACGGACGCAATTTTCTGGCACAAAAACACAACAGAATTGGGCGTCTTCGGACCACCAGACAGACAAGGACACTCACAACCAAACGTAAAGAGCTCGCGAGCAGACAAAACTCATTCCTCGCCGTTTGAAAGGGTGATGGTAATTGGGGGACATTTCGAGGCTCATTACGATGTCCAGAGGCGTTATGCTGTTGCCGGGGCCCTAGATGTCCACTTGCCGGGTCATTCCGATCGCTAAGGAGCCGTCCACGCTGCCCTTCATCTCCTTGCATTTTTTCGTAGGCCTCCACGCTGTTGCTGGGGCGCTATCTGCTCCCATACCTGGCCAGTCTTGATCGATCAGGGGCCCTCCATGGATTTTTCCCATTTGCCCAAAACGCTAAGCTTTTGCCGGGGCTCCGTACGACACGGTACACTCAGCTGCTCAGGGGCCGTTCATATTAGTATCAGGGTTATTCCATTTGCTTGGAGGACCTTCTGCTGCAGTTGGGGTCCATATAAGATAAGGCACCGAGCCACTCGATGCTCAGGGGTCTCTACATTGATCTTGGGCTTTTTCCTTTGAATACCGTTTGCGGAGGACCCTTCGCTCCTTTCGGTGCCCTTTCTGTTAACCTGCCCAGGCACTCTTTATTACACAGGGGCATTAATGCACGCACACTGTTCTTGGGTAATTTCCATTTGCTCAGAGGGCCCTGTGCTCTGGCCGGGTTCCCATATCCCAGCCTGCCGGGGCACTCCCGATCGTTCAGGGGTCCACCACGTTGGCCTTGCATACTTCTCGCTTGTTTTGAGGACCATTTACCCCTTGACGGAAGCCTCTTGGCTGGCCTGCCGTGGCACCCATAATCGCTCAGGTTCCGTCCTTACTGGTCTTGGCGTCTTGGTCTTAAAGCAGTAGTCGCATATGCGCCGTTGAATTTTCGCGCGCAATTGTCGAGCATTACTTTACGCGTTACCGACCTTATGTGTGATATTTCCGTTGGTTATTGAATTTTTGACATCCGCTGTACTTGCGCATCACGTTCTCGACATATTCTAAATACTGTGATATTTATACTTCTTCATAACAAATCAAGCAAAAACTTTGCATTGGTCGTCAGCCATCAGATGATCACATCGACCCGCCGGCTAGATTGTTTTTTTTCTTTCTTTGGAGCGCATTTACTGCACGGTCATGCAGCGTCGACAATAAATGTTAGTCAAGACTTTTCAGCAGCTTAAAATCTTTTTACACGCGGCATGAACTCCTTGGGAAGGTGTATATAAAGCGCATAACTTAATGTGCGCTACAAATTTGAAGATATGTCCGACATATGGCGAGTTGTCACAGTAAATCAGAGAGCGTCAGAGACGGCACAACCGGACCAAAGTACCACAGACGTTCGACGCGTAGTGCGGACAGCATCCGGGCATATATCCCATCGCTATGGTGGCGTGCAGTGCCGACACCGAGATAGTTCGTCGCTACGCAGAAGGCATAGATGTGTGGCATAAGCATGGCCTACTGGCAAACGACACAAGATAGCTTCCCCCCGTTTAAACTCTCCTTGGGATGACTGCCGGCCCTGGGTAACAGGCTTAATGTTTTTCAGTTTGCTGGTGTCCACTGCACCCCAGGTACTCTGCTGTTCCCCGCGTAAAAAAGCAAAGATGACAGGTTACAGGTCTGTAGTGGGTATTTTGGGAAAGCCTTTTGGAGAAGCCCTTCGACAGAGGCGGAGAGTAGCACGTTTTGCGGCAGCGGCAGCCAGGTTATTTTCTGCAGTGCCGACGTGGCTTGAAATACAGTACAGTATTTCAGTAAGGTCTTTTCAGCCCGGTACAGAGTCGAGACGCAATGAAATTCCTTCTACAAGTAGATTAGAGGGAGTGTGTCTAGTGTTTCCGATTTTCCAAATACACGCCTCTGGAGAGTTTTGCAACTATGTATTAATCAAACGATAGATAGCTGCAATTAATATTAATTATCTATGATCCATTTATGGATAATAGATCGTTAATTTTGATGTTTAAATGTGCGTTTACTTTCAACGATGGCATCGATGGCTGTGCATGAACAAATACAAAGACAGAAATGAGCCAATCAGCGGCCAGGAAAGGACCGATGCATTGGCTTGTATGAGGCGAGTGATTGCGCGCTGGTGACACGGCCATTATCTTGGCTGCTACGGTCTCGTGCGTATGGGGAGAGCGCTGGCGGTATAGAGCGGTAAGCACTTGAAGATCCCTTGCGTAATTCGAGACCAAAAAATATGATACCCGGACATGCCTGGTGTACCAAGGGCATCACAGCAACGATTTCGGCGCATGCGCCTCGTCATTTGGAACGCTAAATTCGGTGCATGTGCACTCGGAACTCCGTCATTAATTTCAGGGCACAGGAATCTTAGGCGCCTATAGCCACTGCCAAAAAGCGTAGAACAATCACATTTTCATAGAGTATCGTGCAGCCGATTGACACGGTACAATGCTTGTGCCTCATCTCAATATAAGGTAGGTTGACTTGAATAAATCGCGGTGCGTATCAACTGACCAGCTTTACCATATGACCAACCACGTACACCCGCGGCCCTCAGTTGAATGTAAACACAAAAAATCAACATCGTAGCTGCAATACACTGCGTTCACTACGTTCACAAGCTGCTGTTAGCACTGACAAGCGACATCCTCGAAAAGCCATTGGCTAGAGCTAACGATGCCTTCTGAATGATATCGGTGTGTTTAGTAGTGAGTATTGCTTGAGGGATACCCGATAGCTTCGTTCTTCCATACAAACCAAAGAAAATGTTGGGGCTGTGGCACTATTTCATCAGCGGAGATGAACTGAATTTAAATCTAAATCAGCCGGGATGTCGCTACCTCCGATGTGGAGTACCCTCGCGGCAGTCTACATCAGCGCTGCCAACAACCATAGTCACATTGAAACGGTAACTAAAGTAGTAAACATACAAACCGCTCATTGAATAACAATGCTCAACGTGAACGGCATGAGACAATTCCAGCCATCAAAAGATGCGCGATGTGCGGTGCATGGTCTGTGAACGAATAATACGTTGACGTAACAATAGCAACTACGGAAATTAAACACACATTTACCTAAAACCGAAAGACAGAAACGACAAATCAAATGTAGATCCCATGCTGGCTAATGAAATAGCAAGGGAAATGTTTCATTGAGCTATGCTTTATTACTTTACTCTATCCTTTTTGCTTATGCTGCCGATACTACGCTCTTGTATGCGCAATGTATACGTATACATTGCGCATACAAGATACGTTCTTGCATACGTATACGTTCTTGAATACGCTCTTGTATCTTAGCTTTGGTTCTTTGTATGCGAAATGCCTCTATTTCAACGACAATTAAAAACATGTAAGTGTAAAAAGGCAGACAGCTTTGGACCTAAATGGAGAATATGCCTTGATTTATAGTAGATATGGTACACTCCACATGTGACGTGTTCGTGCGGATGGCCTTTAGAATTTCATCGTTACTTTTTCCGTTGGCGCATAAATCAAGGTATTGAGACGCTGTTCACAGTATTTAACAGCACTGAACCGAAAATTGTATTCCTGGGCAGACGCTTTTGTATTACTCTTTTAAATCTTATATGTGTGAAGGATTGACCTTAAGACAGCAATGTCGCTCATATCAACGGCCGCGTGATGGAGTGGTGCCATGGCCTCCGATGAGAGACGACGCACTGCTGACGATGTACCGCACCCAGCCACTGGCTTCATATCTGTCTGCTGTGCATCAAAGCCAGCCAATGTCCGCTATATATCACGGTCAGCGCCCTGAGACGGCCGACGTGGCAGTTTTGGTCCGCAAAGTAATTTCAGCAAAGCTTTGAAATAGTAGTCAAGTGAATTTCTGCCTGGGAATGCATGAAGTTTGCGGGATGTAGCTGGGCTGGCCTGTTCAGGTGTTGGTACTGGCGGCGCCACTCAAGTTACCGTTCAACGTCTGTGCAAAATGACTTGCAATTCAAAGCTAAGGCTCTGAGCTTCAAAAGCACCCCTGGCGCACGAGAGGACACACGCTTTGTCTCATGCTGAAAGCGTTTCAACCGTCTCTAGCTTCTCAATCTGCCTAAAGGCTGCCTCTGAAAAAGACCCTCTGCTTTGGGCTTACAATGTCGTGGGTTGTCCGGGCGCTCCGCGGTGACGTCACGGTGGGGTTGCCTGCTTAAGTTTGAGGGGCCCTGAGTAGGTTGTTTGAGGGGCCCTGAGTAGGTTGTTCAGTGCACTCGCCAGGAACATTATTCACATAGATAGGACAGCGGTAATAGCCTTATTCCTCGGAGAAAAACCAGGAGAATGGAGAAAGAGATTGGTTGATATTTCAGCAACATGCCTTTATCGAAACAATAGCAGAAGTGAATTCAAAATTGCCTGCCGATGATCTTACTACACCTTTTTTAGGTTTTGTTTTTGAAACAAGTCACAGTTTATACAGGACAAAACATTCCGGGAATTACAAAAAGAACGATTGCCAGCCATCACCGCGATATAGCGCACATCTAAGAACTAGAATACGCGAGCATACGTGTACATGCAAACAAATTCAAACAAACTGGCATCATGCATCACGCCTCATACAAACATGCAAGCGAGATGAAGTAAACAAACATCACACATCGCGCATCAATTATACATGCAAGCGATTTCAATTTGACAGACATCGCACATCACACGTCAGACATCACTTACACAAGTACGCGATTTTAAGCTAGCACTCATCACACGTGAAGGCACATATCACGTTCGCATAATCGGCCATGATGAGCCCTGTACGTTGAGATTTGGTCACCTACTTTGCGTAAGAGCAGATTCATTTATTTTCCCGTCTGGGTGGTCCTGTGCTCTGTAGATGACTTTGAGCTCTAAAAGGGGCATATGGTCCATACCTCCCTCGATTGCAGCCTGAGCGTGTTTTGCCAAAAACTGGTCACCGAAAGGGGTACTCCCTGTTTTGTTCTAAGAGTCTTGCAGGTGTTCATTATATCTCAAATGAACAGGTCGCATGGACTCCCCGACATAGAATATGTCCCTGCCATGTTTTTCGCCCAGTTTACACTCGTTTTCGTAAACCACGTTTTTAAATGCAAACCCCATGAAATCCAGACTTGCATAAATGACATCTATTGCCACCCGGGCACTTGACTTCGAGATGGGAGATTTCGCGAGATACTTTTTTAGTTCATTGTCGTTCTTCCAAGCTACGCGCACGCGCGTTTGATTTTTCAACGATGTCCATGCTTCCCTCAATTTCAGAAGGCATGGGCAATATCAATCTCATCTTTTCTGGAGTACAAAAGGTACGCTTACACATGCGCGACGTGTGAACGAGTTTTCGAAATCACTACTCGCGAAAATAGACCAAGACTGGTTAACAGATTCGCGCAACTTCAAGCTAAGCGCCAGGTGAGCCATTGCAATGAAGAACTGGTTGACAGTCAAGTAACGTAAGTTGTTTGGTGCATTAGCGAGGAACGTTATTCACATAGATAAGGCCGTATTATTTGCCTTATTCCTCGGAGAAAAGCCATGAGAATGGAGATAAAGCTGGGTTGATATTTCGGCAATATGCCTGTATCGAAAAAATAGCAGATGTGAATTCAAAATTGCTTGCCAATTATCCTACTCGACTTTCCAGTTGTTTTTTTTTTGTTGTAAAAAAGCAGGCCACAGTTATTACAGGACACAAACATTCAGGGGATTAAACAAAGCGATTGCCAGCCATTACCACGACACAGTGCCTACCCAAGAATTAGAATGAGCGAACATGCGTATATATGAAGACGAATTTAAGCAAATAGGCATCACGCATCACGCTTCACCCAAACATGCAAGCGAGTTGAAGTTAACAGACACCACACGTCGCTCAGCAGTTATACATGCAAACGACTTCAACTGAACAGACATGGCACATCGCGCGTCAGGTATCACCTACACATGCAAACGATTTTAAGCTAGCAAAAAGACTATGTCTCAAAATTCCGTAATGACAGCAACACAACTAGCAATGCAACTGCACCGGCCCAAGATCGATCGCCTTCAATAGACGACGCAACAGTGCTATCAGAACCCGCGAACGCACGTTGTGGCCTCGGTGGGGCACGCGCAGACGATCACAACGAAGATCAGTTTCATCGAGGTCGCACCCCAAACGTGTTGTTTAGATTTCCAGACATCGGTAAGAATCTTCCAGAACCTTCCAAGAATGAGGGATGACGCGCTGCGCACGTTCAAAAACATGAAGTAGGCAAACTGAATGTCACTGTAGATCGGCGGGACTCTACCAGATACTTTAGCAAAAACGATGATATCATAGTTAAACAGAGCGATGAGTGTAAGGGTTTTGTAACCTTGGACAGGCTAGAGATTTGACACAGATTAGATTAGATTAGCTAGATTAGCTAAAGATTAGACACAGTAGAACGCCTGTATTCTATGGGCTTCCTAAAGATCACAAACCTGCGGTGCCCCTTAGACCTGTCATATCTGCGTGCAGCGGTCATACAGAAAAAACTTCCTGTCTTTTAGAGAAAATACTTAACCAGCTCTTGAGGTTTGTTCCCACTCATCTGTGGAACACCAGAAACTTTTTAAAAATATTTCTAACCATTCGCTGGCAGAAGGGTTACCAGAGGGCAGCATGTTCTTCAGTGCAGATGTTGTTAAATTATATGACAATGTACCAGTCAATTACCCAGTTTACATGGTCGGTGAACCATAACCGTAAATTTACGATTCGAATCGTTCGCGAAAGTGACGATAATTCGACACGTTTACATGAGCAAATCGCAAAATTTATCGTAAATTTGCGATTAGCGCTTGACGCGTTACCATGGAAATTTGCGATCTTTTGGCGTTATTTTTGCATTTCTGGCGCAAGTGCGACGAAAATGGCATACTGGACCACAACTGAAAGCGTGCATTTCGCGCCTAGATTGCAGGTGGTGGGCGGTAATTAAACAGAGATCGTTGGAATGGCGGAATTGTACTTGGCTCAAGCCGTACTTTTGGTATGGTTGTGTGCCAAACATATGTTGCAATATCAAAAGGGTGTTCATGCCATTAATGAGAGGAGCGGAGGCGGCAGAGGGTCTCGTACCATAACTCAGTTAAGGAGAAGAAGACGCCATATCGTTAGCTGCGTTCTGGATCTGCACCGAGTTCAAAGACAGACTCTGCATGGAGGAAGAAGATGGAGACTGCCCAGAGTCCGCAAGCCGTGGCTCCATCAAGAAGTGGTGCAGGGTGGTGTGTTTTTTCTGAGTGCTGTCTACAGTTAGGTTTTTATTGTCTGAGTGACGGAATGTCTCCTTCTTTGTGACCTTGCGATCATGCATGCTGCTTCATTCATACACATTATGCTGCATTGTGGACCAGTGCTAACTTCCTCACCTTCTTGATTGTGGTTGCACCCCGTATTAACAGTTAAACTACACATAAACTATAAACAGCGTTGTGGGGGCAGATAATTTTGTTAGGTGACATAATGTTGTGATCCAGAGCTGCAATCCCATGCTCAAAAAAGGGTGCTTCATACTCATGAGAAGTCCAATCAAAATTGTATACCTATCAAACAAAACGTTAAGTTAATTGCTCTGTTTATTCGATGTATTTGAAGTCCAGTGAGCTCAGTTATGTATTTTGTTGACACTTGTGTGTTACGATAACTATCGTCAACCCCAAATTGCCAGAATGATTGCTGTTCAGCCTGAGCATGAAAAATATGGAGTTTGGGAAATGTATTTTGCTATGCAACATGTTTGGATCAAAGGCATTATGATGGCGGCTAGGTATTTGTGCTGTTATGAATAACATATTTGAATGATTCCCCCAGATTTCATTTGTGCTGTAGTGTCATAACTTTGTTCCAGGGGTGTTCTCTGAAGTGCTCTGCATCCCACTTGGAAACCTTTGTCCCCCTTATTATGACTAATGGATGGCTTTTCTTGCCATAAAACCAACTCATCAAAGTTTTTGCAAGCATGGTGTCATTCTATACTTTCCATATGATCCTTTACAAAGCCTTTGCCTCCTCCTATGTAAGACTTGGCTGTGAGCAAAAAGCATTCATGACATGCATTTGTCCAATGCAAACCATGCTGGAGGTCACTCCACTTTTCCATTAGCCAAAGCCCTCGACACATAGCTTGCTATCATTGGTTGAGTGCTTGTTGAAGCCTCGGCAAGCTTTGCTATAAAGCCCATACATTAGTCTAATGCACAACCAGATTTTACACGGCTTGCAGGCACGGGATCATGATCGGTGACTCCAGAACTTTCGCATGACCGAAGGCTCCTTTATGAAGCTGGTCGAGCTCGTGCGCCATAGGATGGAACCTCGGCCAACTACAGTGCGGGAGCCCATGCCTTTGGAAGAAAGGGCAGCAATGGCTTTATATAACCTAGCGAGCAGCATGGAGTACCGGGTAACTGCGAATCAGTTCGGCTCACAGAAGTAAATGGCAAGGAATTCATGGTATACAAGCAGACTTATTATCTCTTTATGGTAATTTACCAGCATTCTTATATAACATTGATAGGAGCATCCTCCACAAAGCTGTAATGCTCGATTGTTCACTGAAATAGTTACGCATGATTTACAACCACATCTGGGTGTAACGCTTCGCTATCAAAAACTCTCCTCCCCCTCTCTTTATGCTTTGTTCCCGCTCTATTACAAGCCCTTTTCCCGAATATCTGGTGCAACAAGATGCCATGGGCAAAGCAAGATGCATTGTTTTTGTATTTCGGTATTATCCTTTGCTTGTATCCGTTGTTTCCGTGCCATTGCTGTCGAAAACCGTAGATTAATTAATCCTCATTATGTTAGGTGCGCAAACATCTCTTAGGACTTTGCAATGCGGTGGTAGAAGGCATGCGGGATTACATCCAGATGCCGCCCGCCACCGAAGCCATTGACATAGCCCAACGCTGGGAGGAGAAGTGGTGCTTTCCGCGAGCGTGTGGGGCAATAGACGGCACACATATCCCTGTTACCGCTCCCAGCGACGGTCACCGGGATTACGTCAACCGCAAGGGCTGGCCTTCTGTGCAGTTGCAAGCCGTGTGCGGTGACCGGTACCTGTGAGTATAAGTCGCTGCAATGGCCATGCTCAGCAGCCTGGCATAAATTACCCGCTAACAACCAGTCATTCGTTCGTTCCCTGAAAGGCATATTGCTATCCTGTGGTACACGGACCTAATGACCGCGCAGATCGCGTAGATCCAGTGCTGGCGAACGTGAAATGAACAATAGATACGGAAGGTTCTATAGCTACGGCGCCATCGTCTTATTGCGGCGACATTCGCCCCCGTCATTTTTCACCACAATGGTGCGCAAAAATAACCGGGCTTCACGCACGTAGTGTGCCGCCTGTTTTGTGAAGCCATGCAGGGAAATACCTAGTTTAAAGCACTCTTTTCCAGGCTCCGTAGCGTGAATTGTGGGTCTTGCGGCAGCTGGCACGACGCGAGTGTGCTGGCTACAACCGCCCTGTACCGGTAGTGCGAGCGGCTGCCAAAGGTCAGAACGTCTCCACACGGTTCTGCAGATTTCAGCGACTATCTGCCTTTGGATCGAAGGTAGTGAGGAAAACGTGTTGTGTCGCAAACGCACTTCCTTCATTGCGATTATAATGCACTGCGGGTTTCCGTTTTGGTGTACATGTATTTTGTATTTTGAGAGTTGCCAGTGTACTTTTCAAGGCTTGAGCCGCCAGTTGCTCAAGTGCACGCCAGTCCAAACTCATCAACAAATACAATCGTATCCTTTTCAGGAACCGAGACTGATTGAAGGCGTGCCGGCACAGCTTAGTCTTCTCGGCGATCCGGCATACCCGCTGCAGCCGTGGCTGATGGAGCCTTATGCTCAGGCCCTCGCATCTGCCAGGTTCCGAGGGTTAACGGCCAATCAGCAGCGTTTGGAAGCTAAGGAGGAGTCTCTTAATGTGTACCATGGTGCTGGTCGCATGGTAATCGAGTGCGCTTTCAGGCGACTGAAGGGGTGGCGCAAGCTGCAGAAACGAATTGATATGGACTTTTTGCACGTGCCGCTGGCTGTGACAGCGTGTTGCATTCTGCACAATTGTTGCAGTCGCAGCGGGAGGCTTCCCACGAGGCTTGGCTTCCCACGATTGCAATAGCCCGCCAGTATCCCCAGCCCAGCGGGCGATACCATATGGCGTGCTACGAGGCTAGGGCAAAGGATGCGAGGAATGCTATCAGGTCATACCTGGCCAGGAACTACCCGTTGAGACAGTCAAGCTTGCGCCTTGCCAGTCGATAAGTGTAATATGCCACTTTAGGAGCGATTTGCGCTAGGCTGTCTTGACCCGCCTTTTTTGTATCAGAGCGGCTTATGCTGGCGACGTTTCTCGTGGCTCCGAAGAACTCCGTTGGTTGTTAGCCGTTCTGGCGCGGCTGCGATGGCAGCCCCCAACGCGACACTTAGCTCGACGTTGCATGTTGACCAGCCTGTAAACATGTAATTAAACAACGTATATTCCCGCGTGGCACTTTCGGAAGCAAGGACCGCTGTAACCGTCCTACTCTTCGCCCGATACATGGCGGTTGTACCGAAATGATGCCTCAGCGTGGCGAGCAGGAGCGCGATCGGCCACGGCGGCGCTCGTGCTCTGGCCAGCGGAAAGTGGCGGCGATAGCCTGCATGGCACATACGGCCTCTCTCAGCAATGTCCGGCCTGCCCGCATCCCCTCAAGCAGGGCCTCCTTAAAAGTGTCCTCCCTGACGTCACGCGCCTCCTCCCTCCTTGCGGCTCGCTCTTCGCCCCGTTCCAAGGAGGCCACCATCCTGTCACGGTGGGAGTACGCGGCTCGGCGACGGGCCTGACGCTGTTGAGCGGCCCGGGGGTGCCACTCAAACCATCGTCGCCGCCCAACAGGCTGGAGGGGCTGACAGGCGTTTGAAGTCTTGTCGGGTGGCGCTGGCGGGGCTGGATGTCCGTTGGCTCAGAGGAGCGACCAGAGCCAGATGATGAGGATGATGAAGGAGCCGGATCATGAGGCACGGGCTGAGAGCTGGGACGAGGTGCGGGTGGGCCGGGATGAGGCGCGGATGGGCCGGGATGAGGTGCGGATGGGCCGGGATGAGGCGCGGATGGGCCGGGCGAAACATGGATGGGCTGGGACGAGACGTGGATGGGCCGGGGCGAGGTGTGGATGGACCGGGATGAGACGTTGATGGGCCAGGCTGGGGCGTGGGCTGAGGTGTTAGTTGATCGGGGTGGGCCGCGGATCGGGGTGGACGAGCCGGGATGTGGTGTGGACGGGCCGCGGTGAGATGGAAGCCTGGGATGTGGAAATGCCGGAGTGTGATGGGGGCAGAGATATGGAAGAGCGGGAACTGGGTGCAGTGGACGAACTCCGAGGCGACGATGGGACGAAGGCAGTTGGGAGCGACTCCAGTGACGCGGGTCGGCTAATCACTTCTGAGACGATGGCATCATCGTCACCCTCCCCCAGAAACGGCACGTCTTCGGCGATGGTCGACGTGTCGTCGGTGTTGAGGAGGGGCGCGATCCCTTGGCCACGGAAGATGACAACTGGATCTCCTGAAATCACAGTGCAGCACAAAAGGTATATAAAAGGCATAAGATGGAGTTGATTGCAAATATTACAAACCGGATAAGAAAACACCTGATCTTCTGCCCACCTGGTTTGGCAAAGCACTTTCCGTCCGAAACTAAACGCAGGAAACGGCTAATTTGTGGAAACTCAGCCGCGGTGGCCACCATACGCCCAAAATGTCGCAGTCAGATAGTGCGCATGCGCCAAGGGGTTCACCCATCAGGCGCGCTCAACACGGTTCGCGGAAAACGGGTCATTGGGTTGCTGAATATCATGACCTCCTGGAGATAGGCCCCGCTCTCCCCGGTGGCACTTGATGTTGAGACATTCAAGGGCTTCAAGGGTGGCCCCAACCAGCGTGACACGTTAGCGTGCGGGGTAATAACATCACACGAATATAAGGGCGCGCGTGCTCTGATTATCTCGCCGTCCGATGCGTCCTCCACGTGCTCGAACGTCAATTCCACTGCCGCTGCAGGCCACGTTGGCCGCTGGTCGTCCTCCCAGGAGCTCCTGGAGGATGTCTTTGTTGGCAAGGTCTTGTACTCTAGCTACGGACCGACCCTGCCTCGTCTTAAAGTTATTGTACTTATTTCTTATGGCCTTCAGCTTGTTTCTCCACATTTCAGACGGACGGTCGTGGCCCTTCTCCACCAGGGACTCAGATATGCATTGGAATACCTGAAAAAGGACAGTACATCCAATGTGGCTAGCATAAATATGCCTGACTGTGTTCAATCTTTTGCTTATCTGTTGGGTTATCATTCACCTTCACCACTTTTGGCTATGCTCTTACACTTTGCACATCTTACACCTTGCATGAAAGGCATGGCCTATGACATGGCCTATCACAGCCTGTGAAAGGCCAAGTGACAATCAGCAAAGGGTCAGTTGAAATTTTTGCTCACTTCATTCGACATTGAGAGGTTTGATGCATGCTGAGCCTATGTGAATAGAGCCTCACTTAACAAAATAATAATTTTCTTTGTATGGCTATCCTCCTAACCATGACTTCCATTTGACCTTCAGAGTGAACGTAGATGGGTAGATGCACAGGTAGATGGCATGGGTCATGCGCATTACTCCTGTAAGCTTCCTTTAGCTCAGCATTCAAAACTAACCATGCAGGCCCAATGTTATATCATGCAAGCCATGTATATGGCAAGATACCTCTGCAATCCTAAGGCACAGCTGCCAATGATGTGCTTAATTTCACTTGTCACAGTGATAGTTGCTCATTATATAGAAGAGCATAGATAGATGACCAGGAGCTGATGAGTGTAGAGAAAAACTACTTGACTTATCCCAAATATCAGTCATCTACATTACAAAGAAAAGTCAATGAAGCTAAAGCACCCATCCCTGAACTACAAGAAAATGAGGGGTGATGTAATCACAGCACATCAAATCCTGTATGGAACAGCTCAAAGAAAGACCAGTAAGCAGCCATTCCCTAAAATTAGTTAAAACACAGACATTGAAAGTTTTAAGACATCACAGCTTTAGCAGCAGTGATCAAGAAATGGAACAGACTCTGACAGGCACCCCCAGCGACTGAGCCAAAAGGTGCAAGATACAGGACAAGGGGTGCAAGATACAAGACAATGTATATTGCTTATCACTTGATTTGTGTAAGCCAGTTTTAACAAGCTTACAAAAATGATTGATAATGCTGATGAATTTTTTTCAACAGACTGGCTTGCCCCCAGTGCAGGTATGCTTTGCATATATGACTAATGACTATTGTGAACCAAGGATATTGTTAAAAGACTCCAGGATGCATTTCAAAACTGATGAAACAGTTGTTTCCCCATCCTGGAGCCAACTCACAAGACCCAAATGAATTTGGACTAATACAGCTTAGCTGCAGTCCTGAATACAAATCAATGAAGGTGTTCTTTGATCATTTTCACAACATCACTATGACCATAAGGAGCCCACCACAATAGGAGCAATGCACACTATGTTTAAATGCACATCAGGATACCAAAACTACCCTGCATGATGTAACTTTGTCTTGCAGGCAGCACATACTAATGTACATGCCACATCATAATATCGTTCCAAGATGTTAGCACATTCCTTCCAAATGGTACCATTGAGTCTAGGTGACCACAGTTGATGGAACAACCCGAAACCATCAACCTGCTTAAGTTTTGTATCTATCAACATCTGTGCAAGCTATTAAACTATTGCTAAAACATGCAATAGCTTAATAGCTTGCACAGATGTTGTATATCGTGTGCGTGAGTGCATGTACGTGCCACGTGACCATACTAACCTGCACGTTGCGCACTTTTCTCCCATCGATGGCCGACAGAAGCCCCTTCTCCTGAACAATGGCCAGCATCACCCGCTCTTCCTGCGGCGTCCAATGACGCATGTTTTACAACTTCGATAAAGCACCTTTACACAAGCGGGTTAAGACAAAAAACTAATTCACAGGCAAAAAAGCCATGAGACGCCGTCGACCCCAGCCCAAAATCTCCCCCCTAGCTCGTCGCGCGAAGCCGAAATCCGTGACAAAGCGGCCGAAAGGCGCGATGGGGACATGTACAATTTACAAAACGCACTTTCGTCTAAGAATAGCTCAGATTAATATTTTGGCTTAAGTAATGGATTAATCTGACTTCAGTCAGCTTTTTTCTGATTTTTGTATTCTTTTGCGACCTATTGTTGTCAGACTTAACCATTTTTCTCAAAACATGCACGAAAACACCAGCGGTATGCATCGTTATCTGTAGGTGATCTAGGCTTACCGTAAATTTCCTCTCCCACCATCGCAAATTTACGATACGATGTGTGGCTGGCGCGGCGTCGCTGAAACCCGTTTACATGAGCAGAAACTGCGCCTTTTTTCTAATCGTCGCAAAATTGTCCTTTTGGTTGACTCATGTAAACGGGGTAAATGAGGCTACCGCTGCCGTGAAAGCTAAGTTAGACAAACATTTAAATGAAATTGATGCTTTCGGTCTATCAAAACAGGATATCTGTGGTCTTTCTTATCGTCTACTTATCAAAGATTTGACATATAGACACATAAGAACGCCTGTATTCTATGGGCTGCCTAAAGATCACAAACCTGCAGCGCCCCTCAGACCTGTCATATCGGCGTGCAGCGGTTCTACAGAAAAAAGCTTCGTGTCTTTTAGAGAAAGTACTCAACCAGATCTTCAGGTTTATTCCCACTCATCTGTGGGACACCAGAGACTTTTAACCAAGGCTTTCTTCTGCCATTGTTTCGAGAAAGGCATGTTGCCGAAATATCAACCTAACTATACCTCCGTTCTCCTGGTTTTTCCGGGGGATAGGGCTAATACTACTGTCTTATCTATTTTAAAAATGTCTCTAATCATTCGCAGGCAGAAGGGTTACCTGATGGTAGCAGATTCTTCAGTGTAGATGTCAATTTATATGGCAATATACCAGTCAATGAGGCTATCGCTTCTGTGAGAGCTAAGGTAGACAAACATTTCAATGAAGTTGATGGTTTCGGTCTATCAAAAGAGGATATCTGCGGGCTCTTGGAGCAGTGCCTCTATGATAACATTTTCTCGTTCGGAGATGACTTCTACCGACAAAAATTGTTGTTGTTGATTGGAGCTTAAGAGCGCGCCAACAAGAACAATTTTTGTCGGTAGATCCGAACGAGAAAACGTCATCATGGAGACACTGCTCCAAGAGCCCTCTTATATGTGCATATATATATATATATATATATATATATATATATATCCTCTTTTCATATGGTTTGAAAGTTGGAAATAGCAATGGGGAAGCCACGCACTCGTTCTCTGGCGATATTTCTGGCGATATTGTTAGACCAGTTGGAAACGAACGCCCTGACCGCCAGCCCATTAAAACCAACTGTCTTAGCTAGATACATCGATGATTATGCTGGGGTATGGACGCACGGACAGCGTGCCCTTGAAGAGTTTTTAGAGTTCATGAACAACCAGCATCCAAATCTAGCTTTTACGATGGAGCATATGGGGGCGGAAAGTGGGTCCCATATCTGAATACGTTAGTAACGGTGGAAAGGAGGAACAACTGCACAGCGTTAGAAGGGGAGCTCTTTATCAAGCCAACCAACTCTGGCATAATTCTGCACTGCGAGTCTGCGTATCCAACTTCCACTAACCACAACATAATTCGTAACACATTCCATAAGGCTCCAAACAACTCATCAGGTAGTGAAAAGGAAAGAAAGAGCATAAACAAAATATGGACTTTGCTGTTTCGCAATGGATATTCTCGGCGACTTTTAGGTACAATGTTGGAAGAAACAAAAACGTATAGAGCGCGTGGAGAGATGGGTGGTGGGAGGCGGGAACACGTCCTATCGGATGACGGATTCTTAACGCTACCTTGCATAGATGAGCATTTGCTTTGGAAAATTAAACGCATCGTAAAACATCAAAACTGTGAGTACGCACAGCTTGGAAGAACGACAGTAAGCCAAAAAAGTATCTGGTGAAATCTTCCATCTCGAAGCCAAAGCTTTCGGGTAGCAATAATTTTCATTTATGCAGGTCTGGGTTTCGAGGGGTTTGCACTTCAAAAAACGTGATTTACGATAACAAGTGTAAACTATGTGAAAAACATGGCAGGGACATATTCTATGACGGGGAGTCCATGCGCCCTATTCGTTTGAGACATAATGAACACCTGCGAGACTCTAAAAATAAAACATGGAATACCATTTTCGGTGACCAGTTTTTGGAAAAACACGCTCGGGCTCAAATCGACGGAGGTATGGACCATATGGCCATTTTAGAGCTCAAAGTCATCTACAGAGCACAGGACAACCTAGACAGGAAAATAAGTGAATCTGCTCTTATAAAAAGTAGACGACCAAATCTTGACGTACATGGCTCATCATGGCCGATTATGCAATCCGATCAATTGAAATCGCTTGCACATATATTTGGTGCGCGATGTGTGATGCCTATTCACTTCAAATCGCTGGCATGTTTGGATGAAGTGTGATGCGTGATGCCTGTTGGCTTGAATTCATTTGCATGTACACGTATTTTCGTGTATCCTAGCTCTCAGATGTGCACTGTATCGTGGCAATGGATGGCAATCGCACTTATTGTAACCCCTGAAAGGTAGGTGTCCTGTAAAAACCTTGACTTGCTGCTTTAAAAATCCCTGAAAATCGAATAAGATCATTTGCAGGTAATTCTTAATTCACTTCTGCTTTTGTTTCGATAAAGGCATGTTGCCGAAATATCAACCAATCTATTTATCCACTCCCCTGGTTTTTCCGACCAATAAGTATCTTAAATCTTATTTATGGGCCCTAAGCAGATCTACCGCGTAAAAATGTTAATGCCAAAAGACTGCTCAGTGAGTTCGATAAAATCACGTGCAGACTCTCTTCGAACACCACCTTTTCGACCACAAAGCGTCTTAATGATGGCTACAAGCTCCGCCATATAAAAGGACACACGGACTGGCGACGTAAATAATCGCGTGTCGTGGCTACAAACAAATGCGGAACCAACGGCCGTGTCCGTTTCGGAGCCGCCTATCGACCGGAGAGTTTTTGCGGGATGCGGCTCACCTGCGAGATCCGTGACCAGTGAGCATTTCGTTGTGAATGCTATCTGGGCTTTCTGACACGCTCCGTTGAGTAGCAATAGCCGCCTTAAGGTCATTCATGGGGAATGGCAGATTGCGGCTGAGCTCTTCGGACGCGGCGGAATTTACAGGCATCGTCTCGGAGTGAGATTCGTGGCGCAAAAACCGCAGATTGTTGGTCCCAGCTCGGCAGCGTTCCGCCAAATCGTCAGCGATGACATTGGCTGCATCTTCGGGGTGCACGGCATCTTGACCATGCACGCGCGGCATTGTCCGCGGAGCGGAAGAAAACCGGTCTGACGTCGCCATCTTGACCATCCACACACACCATTGTCAGCGGGGTGGAAGAAAACCGGCCTGACAGGCGTTTGACCTGTGACCACACCTCTGATGTCGGGGCGAGCCGGTCAACTTTACCGACGCATTCTCTCCAGGAAACACATTTCGTATTCCGAGTGGTGTGTCTCGCTGCCGCTCTCGCTTTCCGGAAGGCAATCCGGTTGACCGCAGCACTGCTACGATCGAACGCGCTCAAAGGTACGTCGGCATGCGCAATGGCAGTGCGATATCCCTCAGTCCACCATGGAGCTGGGGTGTGGGGATGTGGTCCGGTGGTTCTAGGAGTGCGGTGATTGGCGACACTCAGGGGCAGAGACGTGGGGATGTTAGCAGCTACAGGCTCCGTCAGTGGGTCAGCTGGTAGCAGTGTGTCCACTCGGTGTTCAAACCAGTCGACTGATCTTAGATCTCATATCTGCGACAGCGGCCCAAGAATAGATGCATCCTGGAAAGCCAAGCCACACTGGGAAATGCCACAGCCGATGGGATCGTTGCCAACAGCCCATGTTCTACGCCGCATAAGCTGTGGGCTCGTAAGGCTCAAGATAATACGAGAAGTTTGACCAGAAGGCAGCGTTACATGCACCCGAGTTTCGTTGTTTGAGAGACACGGCGACTTATGCTGTACAAACTGTTCACAGAGCCGTCCACGAGAGTTGGTGTGAGCGCAGCCCCATACTGTGCGGTGCGCGTTGAAGTCGTCTAAAATAATTAAAGGCGAGAGTAGTCCAAACACCAAACGGCTAAGTTCAACCAGAGGAAAAGCACCGCCAGGCGACAATTACAATGGACACACCGTGATATGCCTGTGGTTAAATGGACCGGAGTTGCTGAGGCGTGGAGAGGGGTGTGGAGCACCAACTGATGGACTGACACACTGTGTTGAATAGCTAAAAGAGCGCCGCGGCACGCGACCGCGTTCGGTGGCCCATATTTACAGCACACCGAGTAGCCTTTCATTGTACATTGAGCGTCCGGCTGCACTTTCGTTTCTTGAAGACAGATCGTCACAGGAAGCCGCTGGTTCACGAGAACACGAAGGTCATGTGTATTAGCTCAGGTGCCCCTACAGTTCCATTGCAAAACATGTGCCACGGAAGTAAAAATGGAGCATAACTTCCGTCCTGTTGTTCCACTATTGAAAGCGTCTGCAGAGCGGCGCATTAACGGTTAAGGCAGCGTTGAAATATAACGATCACCATATATCAAAACCAGCCTGCAGCCGTCGACGAACTCAGTCCGCCTAATGGGTCTGACCCATCCGAGCCTGAGCGGATCCTTGGTCGGAGCCCAGGGCTACCGCCGTCTGATGAGATGGATCCAATCGCTCCGCGCTTCTCGCGGCGTCGCGTTCTGCACAGGGATACCGATTTAAAAGCGATGACCCTGGGTGGCAGCGGAGGGGGCGGTGACCCATCGCTGGGGGAGCCTCCATCCGTCGTCTGGGAGGTGGGACTTCCTCCCCGTAGAAGCAGGCCCACGATCGCACCCGACAGCCGGCTGGCTGCGTTGACCTTCTCCTGCCCGAACAGGCGGGCGCGCCTGGCCTCCCGAGCACGCATTTAGCCTTATGACGCTCCACATTGTCCAGTACCCTTCCCAATGCCTCATTCAATGTCGGCACTGAGCCTCTTGAGGTAGAGTCGGCTTTGGAACCCGTGCCCGCGCCGTCATTTGCGGGGAGCCCGGGAGGCCCGGTCTGAGCGGATTACGGTCCACTCGCCGTCTCACGATCGTGGGGGCTGGGGCGGTCACGCGGCGGCTGGCGGCTTAGCCCGCGCCTCGGAGGGGGCGCGGGCTGCCGACGAGACGGGCAGGACCATGTGGCCGATGTGGCGGCTGGCGTATGAGACACTGGCAAGACCGCGACACCAAACGGGAGTTGGATCAGGTGTGCTGCGGTCATCTGATTCAACTAAGCTTGACGCGTGACAGAAGCCTTAAGTGCTGTGGCGTATGGTAGTTTTGGATGGCTTACTTCATGTAAGTCTCTCGCTGCACGAAAAGATATGTTCTTTGTAGCTTTCAAGGCTGCAATTTCCTTCTCTCTAGCATAGGTTGGGCATCTGCGGTCAAAAGCTGTCTTTGTACGGTCATGAAGAAGTTGTGGGCATGTACGGTCATGTGCGGAGCCTGTTGGTTGCCACAGGTCACGCACCACGGCCTGTTCGCAGCCGCGCGCGTGCTCCCGCGAGACACAATTGCCACAGGCTGGCTTGTTGCGACACGAATATTTTGTGTGACCGAACATCTGGCACTTAAAACATCTCATCGGGTTTGGAGCAAAAGGCGTATCTTTACCTTACATGAAACACCTTGATCTCAGATGGTAAGTCAGGGCGGTTAAAAGTGAGTACGATGTTGTTTGTGGGAGCAAGATCGGCGTCCCTGCGCACCTTAATGCGGCGACATCTGTCACTCCAAAATTAGCGGGCCCGTCTGCAATTTTGACATCACCGACATCTGTGTTATCACTGTTTATCCCCCACCCACGGTTATGCTTCATAAAAAAAAACCTGCATGCATGAGGTGGGACGGCCTTATTTATGCACGGCCACAGAAAAAACAGCGTGACATTCGACGGTACGTGGGCTTGTTCGACCTGGAGCACGGCTCACCCTCACTTGCTTTGAATCATTACACCATTAGCTTGTTTTTGAGTTGCGGTGGAGG
>NW_023595962.1:4850729-4874810 GCF_011947565.3 Pollicipes pollicipes
GGCGTTGACCAAACGTTTCAGTCAACGTTTCAGTCAACGCCAAAGCTAAAAGTACCTGCTTTTAGAATCGGCTTTTAAACGTGCGCTGCTCTGGCATCTGCGTCGCATCAACTTTTGTGAAAGGGGCGGCTTACGAATAATCTTATACGAAGCAAACCCCAAATGAAATCAGGGCGCCCTTGCCCGCGGCTGTTGCTAGAACGATGAAAACGATAGGGAAATGGCAGCAGCCAGCGAGTTGCTGTGAGTTTTTTGCGCCACTATTTTTATTGTCTTGGCAGCACATCAATTAGTAAATGGATCAGATATGACGGCCGCGCAGCACCCGCGACATTTCATTTGGCGCGGTAGAGTAGACGTTTGAAGTGCCTTATATCCTCAGCTAGGTGTTCTTTACGTTTCGCCCGACAATGTTTTGCGGAGGGAAGGGCGCCGGCTCAGGTCTGTTGTGAGGACCGGTTAATCAGCTGACGAAACGTTGCTGCCAGGCCAAGTAAATCGTCCCAATGACAAGTTTTGTGTTGCCCATGACGTCACTGGTAGACATGTGGAGATTGGACTTTTTTTACTTCTCACAGTCACATGGATTCACAAACTACTTATGATGACAACATTAGAAACTAAGCAGGTATTCGTAATAACACGGGTCCTGCATCCTGCTGATGGCGCCACTGGAACGGACGAATCAGCCACCAGTTGAAAACTTTCAGTGGGACGCGTTTTTCGGCTGTTTTCCCGCCGCTCGTGACGTGCGGTGAGGCTGTTACGGTGTACGTGCATCTAACTACGTACTCGTGGTTTACATTATTATGGTGGTGCCACTTGAAAAAATGAAGTAAAAGATGAGCCGCGTTTTACCTGCTGCTCATGACGTCATGTGACACGAGTTATGGTCTTCGCTTCGTCTCACTAGGGAACCTGATAATGGCGGAAAACCACCTTTCCCAGCAGACTTCCTCAAGAAACTACTACAAGAAGGTCCAAGTGATACATGAACAAACCGCATTCAAACATGTCCACGCTGAGTTGCCAATGGGGCCGGAGAAAGACATGAACTGACTCAACGTTTTCGACTACCGGCATTATCTGTCTCTAACAAACATTCCAAAATAGCGTCCATCGGCTCATTTGGTTCAATGACTCAAGAATTCATGTTATTGGATCATAAGTCAACTTACTAACAGCAACATACGGGGAATATTTTTAGATTTTCAATTTTCACCTTTATTCCCAAAAGCCTGTGAAATAAGTGATGTCTATATGCTGAATGCCATGCTAGGGTCAGGCTAGCACGGTATGTGATACATTCCCTCTTTTCAATCTGAAAAGGCATTTGCTGCAAAACTTTGCCACTGAATTTGCATTTCAAGATTGAATGAGATCGCAGCTTATGTAGCAAGCACTGCTCAGTGTTTAGCCTGCAGAAATCCAGCCACTGTGTGAGATGTCAATATGATGGTGTGCTGAATCTGAGGCACGTGTGTAATAGTCTAGCTGGGCCAAGTTGTACTAAATTTTCAACTGCTTCCTTTTTGAAAACCAGTCTTGGTGTGTCCCACTTGCCTCAAATTTCATTAGCAGCATCAATTCCTTGAAACGTTTGACTATGCATGGTGAATGACACATTGGTGGATGGGTGTCAGTTGTAGACAATCTCAAAACTGCAAGGCTTGTGGTGTGCATGCATTGAATTTTGTTGCCATGATATCACTGCTATCTCAGACTTGTATAGTATTATGGGCATTTTTTGCTGTCAGTGAGTTATGTACTAATCTCGCACATCTACCAACCCACAAGGTTCAAATGAGACTTCTAAAATCTGCGATTTCACCCATACTCACTGCAAATTTGCTCATAAGCTGATTTCATCAATGCTGTCTATCCCTTAAAAGCAACGATCACATGGTTCGCAGACCGAGAGAAGTGCAGCAGTCATTTCATAACCCCACCTAGAATTGCACTTTTGCAGGCAAACAAGGAGCCAACCATACCTGATTTCGTGATGCAAAGATATAAAATAAAGCCAGCCTAGATTCCGGAACCGGTTGAGCTTAGTGCACCACCGTTCTCCTCCGCCCACCCAATTGAAATAGACTACCGGGAGCGCTGACGGTGTGCTACTGACGGCACGATGCCGGTGGAATTCCAAATGTGCCTTATACGCGTTGATTTACGCCGTAATCTGGTAGCCCAAGTTGGCAGTAATCATCAATGTCATGAAAAGAAGTAACCAGTAATACAAAATTATTTTGGCCGCGTTCGACCGCGTTCGATCGGTCGTCAGCGCGTTTGGCAGCACCAATTACGTCCCAGTATTCTCCCTATGTCACGTCACGTGATCCCAAAGTCACACGACCTGTTACTTCACGCGTCGGCCGACGATGATGCCAGGAATTTTTGTCGGCTTGGCCCCGTTCGATCTGTCCTAGGCACGATTGCCAGCTGGAATGCGTGACGTCACGCGTGCTGACAGCGCGTTCGCTGTGTGGGCTGGCAGCAAAGTTTTTAAATTGTACTCTCCATTTTTATTTCACCTTTTACTTCAGTTCACACACTAACTCTGGCTTTCTGCTAACCATGACGCACTACGTGCAAAGCGGTGTTTGGAAGTGCAACTTTTGTTCCGGTATTACCATCATCTATCCCATCCGTATGTTGAGTGCCTCTTGCCATTTACAATCCATCTCAATTTCGTTTCTCTCACTTTAAATGTTTGCTTATAACGTAATTAATTTGTTGGACAACGCAACCGCACACCACACCAACCACTGTCACCTTTTCATGGTTACTCTTGACATTTGAATTCCCTCCTTACCTATCTTACGCCGCATGTCCCCCAAAATTGGAGGCAAGTGCCTCCATCCCACTTAACTGCACTAGCCAACGCAAGAGGTACCATATCAAACTCCCCCTCAGCCAGAGGGATTTTTTAATTCGGTGGCGCTTTCTCCCCACGCTGACAGGCTGACAAAAATCCTGGCATCATCGTCAGTCGCCGCGTGACGCAACAGGCCACGTGACTTTGTGGTCACGTGACGTGACGTTGAACGAATACTGGGCCGTGATTGGTGCTTACAAATGTGTTGACGACAGATCGAGCGCGGCCCCTGTCAGCATAAAGAAAAATACGCTACCAAATTAAAAATTCACTCTGAGGCGGAGGTTTGGTTTGGTAGGTCCTGCGTTGGCGACTACGTTAGGCGGGATGGGGCACTCGCCCCTAATTTTGGGGGAATGCGACGTAAGAAAGATAAGGAGGCATTTGAAATGCCAAGAGAAGCCATGAAAAGGAAAGTGACAGTAATTGGTGTAGTGTGTGGTTGCGTTGCCCAGCAAATTAATAGCGTCATACGGTCAACATTTAAAATGAGATGGACCACTTTTAAATGAATTGGACATGGCGAGGAACACTAAACCTACGGATGGGATAGATGATGGCAATACCGGAACAGAAGTGACACTCACAAGCACCATTTTGTGGGTAGTGTGTCATGCTCGGCAGTAAGCCAGTGAGTGTGTGAACCGAAGTAACATGTAAAAGGGGAAGGGAAAGTGAAGGTAAAAAACTTCCTTGTCACCCCACACATCGAACACTCCGCCAGCACGCGTGACGTCACGCATTCCAGCTGACTATCCTGCTTACCACGGATCGAACGGGGCCTAAGTCAGCACGCATGATGTCGCGCATTCCAGCCGACAATCGTGCTGACGACAGATCGAACAAGGTCAGTTACATACACACATATTTCTGTAGACGTAAAAACGCCACCTCCGACCAGAAAACAAGTGTTGCAAAGCACATAAGCGAGAGTTTTCCATTTTTCTTACCTGGGTTGGTAAACGCACGAAATCCCAAACGTTAACAACTTACACCGCTGCGGGTGGGCGACGGGGTTGCCGCGCAGACAAGTCGTAAGCGCAGTTGAAGTCGGCTCGAAGCTCCACAGGCGGCGACAGAAGAGTAGTTTTCTTTTGATTTGGACGGGCTTCCCCCCCCCCCCCTCCACCTTCGGCTTCGGCCCCTAACTTTGGGAATGAAGTGGGCCAATTGTGAGGAAAAATATGTGTGTTGACATGTTTTGGAGATAGATTAGGTCGTGTTTCACCGTTCAGCCCCCAACTTTTTTTGTGAAACCACGCTTCCAGGGCAACGATGCTGGGCGAGGTGCAATGCGTAGTTGCGTGTGTCGTCCACCCAGTGTCCAGGAAGGGACAAACCCGGGGCCCGCGATATGCTTTGGTTGGGGCCCCTAAGTCAATGAGGGCTCCAGTGATTGTCAGCGGCCCACAGCGCGGACAACTGGCGGACAAAAAAGACGCATCTAACAGAAGCGCCTTTCAGCGCTTTATAGCATTGATTCGTACGGTTGTGAGGTAACCTGGGCGTGGGCGTCACCCTGGGCGTAACCTGGGCGTGTAAGGTAATCTTGGAGGGCGTGTAGCTCAGAAACTTGATGGGTTTATGTCTTAAGAAGGGCAGTGCTGTTAACTGTACTAAATGATCTTCAAGGTGGCTAATTCAGTTCAGAACCACAAGTGTGGGGTCGATTTCCTGCGGTGTCCGCCCTTCCTGCCAGGGAGATAGGCAGGCGGCGCAATAAAGCCTCAGCAGCTGAGTGCGTCGTAAAGTCTCAAAGACAACGTTGGCTCTGGAGTCTACACGCCGCCAACGCTGATCAAGCTTTGAAGCTCCAATAAGCCAGTGAGAATCCCTTGGTCCATTCGCACCGGCCGCTCCAAGGCCCCGAAATAGAACACCATTTCCTTCGATCATACGTCATAGGTTTGATTGCGCTTCAGCGAAGATTAATTGCAATCATGCTGATTGATTCACTGCTTTTATGCTTAATCTGCTAGAGAGTGAAGTTTCCCAGCAGCGCAAAGAACTAATGCCAGCCATCTTAGAAAGCGGCCCTCGAGATAAGAACACCCTGAACTGCGAAAAATTGTGTGTGCTCTAATTTAAAATTGACTCGCGACCACCATTGGTCCGGCATGAAGTGTGGTGTGAAACTGATATTGAATGTGTCTGCTTCGTAAGAGGTGGACTGGCTAGTTTTAGAGCTGCAGGCTGTGGACGAGCTCGGCGGACTTTTTACAGTGCTTGAATCCAACGGTAGTGATAACGTACGGTTGCTTTGTTTGCGCCGTCCGCTGGCATTTGCTGCTCGAACAGCAAAGCTTGAGGCAGCACACATGGGTGACGTCACGGTACTTCCGGGAGCAGCTTGCGCAGTCGAACGCGGATTGCGTTCAAACGCGAACAGACGCAGGTTGACGATTGGTGTTGATGAGAATGCTCTCGCCCATCGCAATGCACGATTGTAGTTCACAATAGCATGCTGGGAAATGATCCGCATTTTTGCAGGTAAAAATATCTTCAGGCGCATTTGAATGTCAGTTTCGGTTCGAGAAGTTAACGAAGTTTGCGGCAGAGATCGAAGTTCCCCAAAGGGAAACGATCGTTCGAACACAGCCAAGAATTCAAGCAACCTTGCGGACGTGTTCCTTTCGCTTCCGATGTGGATTGGTCCGTGGTTGTGCTGTCCGTGGTCGTTTTGCCACTGTTCCTGTCGTCTCATGCGTTACCGTGTCCATTGCTCCTGTCGTCTCGTGCGCTGCCGTGTCTATTGCTCCTGTCGTCTCATGCGCTGCCGTGTCCATTGCTCCCGTCGTCTCATGCGCTACCGTGTCCATTGCTCCTGTCGTCTCATGCGCTGCCGTTGCCAGTGTTGCCAGTCGGTGTGGCGACCCTGGTGTTGCCGTCACGAGCTCCTGCGGCAGGTACGTGGCCATAGTGTTCCCGCTGAGGCGACGGCTGGGGCGGAGGAACTGCTGCGCCGGACTCGCTGCCATTTGGGTCACCGCGTCGCTGTTCGGAATTCCCAGCCTGCTCTACTCGCGAACCATACGGTACGTTTTTAACCGCAGCTTCCACGTGTTCGGTACGTCTTGGTTCACCGTGTCCCCGTTTCAGGTACGTTTCATGTACCTGACTTACGTCGACCCTGTAAACTCGAATGGAATGCACCACCCATTTAAATTATGGGCAGCGCGACTCATGACTCGAATGCAGCCTTAGCCAAAATTTGAATCGATAACTGTTGTGAGCCCTCCCGTCGCGCACGTCACTATCTTTGGCGGCGATGCAGAAAGGTGGCAGTATCTGACCCGTTGTTTTCTTCGGTTGACAACCCGAGCCCCCGTGCAATGCGACAAAAGCGTTATCTCCTGCGCCTCAGGACTCGTTCTGTCAACCGGCTGGTTGCGGCCGAGTGGCCGGGACTACCATTGCTGCAGTGGCTGCGCTGGTCCGGTGTGAAACATCGGTGCCGGCATCAAGGTGGTGCCGGCCCGGACTGACAGACAGGGAAGCGCGTCCTGAGGGGGACGGATCACGAAGAACGAGAAACACTGCGTTGTCGGGTTGCACGATATATATAATGAAGCTACGGCTCGGGACAGCTATATCGTGTCATAGCAGCAAAAATCTGCCTGGTTATGATTGACAATATGACATGGGCCGCCAGACAATAGTTACATTAGCCATCGTTTATTTGTAGACAAAATACTCATACGATTAACCAACTTAAAAACAATGAACTAGCCTCTCGAGACACTCACGGTTCTCACCATACACGTAATACCACTCACGCGCCACAACACTCGTTGGCGCCACCTATCGGTGACCGCACTTGTTTGGGTGTTGACCTCCCACCGCTGCACTCCAATTGCTGTCGGCTCCGCGGCTCGCAGACATCCCTGATTGGTTTTGGGCTCACGTGGGGGCGGGGACAACGTGTTTGGTGTCGCGAAAATCCGATGCTTGATCGCATGAGACTTCTTGGAGAGAGTCATGCGATTTTTCCTACTCGAATAAACTGGAGGAATACAAGCGATTACCTTGTGCAGCCAACTCCGCTATGCCTCGAATCGGTGGGTCTTCGAAGCATGGGGCCCATGCAAGCAAGACATTAAACTGATCCCAAGGCCGGCGTCCCCTCCCCGAATGCCCGCCACTTCTTCACGCCAAATCACAACCGAACAGCGAGGTAAGCTTTTGCGATGTCAGACATAGCGACGGCAAGCGTGTAAACAAAGCAGGGCCTCGGATAACATGCTAACTGGGGGGAGGGGGGGCAAATGCCCTCGCGGTGACCGAAATTCCCCCCCCCCCCCCCAGTGAACTCATTTTGCCCCTCCAGTGGGAGATCAAGAAGAGGTAAGCAGAAATCGGCAATGCACTGCCTGAGTAGAGAAACCAGCAATGGTGGAGCATGCCCGAGGCTCACAATTACGAACGACGACGTTATTATCTTTCTTTATAGTATTTCACAGCGTCTTTTTCCTAACATGGCAACTTCTCCGCAACCAGCGGTTTTTTACTAATAAGGCCGCGTTTCAACTTAGCTATCATGCTACCAATAGTCAAAATCCTGTTCTATGATTGGTCGGATGATGGATTCATGACGCGGAGGGTGTGACGTCACACTTGTCGACTACTGGGCTTGCAAAACGTTTTAACATCTCGGTAGTCGGCGGGGCGTCCATGAACATGGCGGCGTGCAGCGCAGGCAACATCTTGTTAGCGCTTTGGCTTTTTTAGTTATTTTGCGGGCTGCTAGGGATTAACCTGGACATAATTTTTTTCAAGGTTGCGAGTTGATAAGTGACTGCTTCTAAGCTCACGAACTTATTTCTCTTCCCAAATTTGATTGGCACAGATGTGCGGCTAGTGTAACGTTTTCCAGTAGTCAGTAGCTGGTATGAAACAGTCTAGCATTCGAGTGGGCGGGGCTTGTGTTTGTCTACCAATGACACTGTAGTTGAAATGAAACGCGTCCTAAGGCACTTAACGACGCAGCATATACAAATTCGTTACTTGACAACGGCGGCAAACCCGCGGTTGGTAGAAGCAAGGCCCTATAAGCGTTAATTCAATTACCTGTGGTGGATCCGTTGTCGATTGGTGTAATAGTTCAGGTCGCTGGGTTCTGCAATGCACATACGGTGGTTCTCTGCGAAAAAGGTAGCTATTTGATGTTCTTTCATCCTCAGTTCGATATGCACTATGCACTTGCTTCTTTTGGGTCCACGGGGTCACAAGACAGGGCAAGAAAGCAGGAAAGGCCTGCCACATTCTGCAGGTCTGAATGGCGTGGCTCACTATAACTAGCGGATTTCGTGGCATGCCAGAAGCAGGAGACAAAAGCAAACTGAAATGTTGTATGCAACTCGCAAAATATCGAAATATTCAGAGATCCATAGGTGTGGAAAGGTGTCAAGGGAAGAGTGAGGAGTGTGTTAGCCTTGGCGGGAAGGGGAGGGATGGAGAGGCGAGGTTGTTTCTTGCGAACTGTAAGTAAAGACACGTGTTCCACTCATTACTAAGCCCGAATTTCATTCGGTATGACCGATAAAAATGTACCGTTTCCTTGAAAACGACATTCAGCCGGCTATAGAAAGCTTGTGCTAATATATTTGATTTCACTCATTACCGTGTGAAGGCTCATTGATCCTGTCCCCCTGTTGAGCCTCTTTAGTCTTTACTGCTAGAAAGAGCTGGCCTCTGGCCCAAGAGGAATGTTCATCGTCCAGTGCGGCCACGCAAGGCAAAGGGCTGGGAATGGACCAATGGCCCCAAAACAACAGCCCATTCTCATTACCCCCGGTAGTGGGCATGATAGAACCAGGTGCGAGGGATCCTGGAAGACACAAGTCTGACGAAAACCTTATTGGGTACTGACATTCCCAAAAAAGGCTGCCTTCCATGGCAAAAGTTACACGAAACTCAGGATTCTTTCAACGCAACACCGGTGGTAGCAACCTATGCAATGTTCAATGAACCGGCATTGAACTTGTTTAGACTTACAATGAACTTTGCCGTTACCAGAAAAGGTACGATTTGAATGGGGTGAGTTGGTGGGGGGGGGGGGGGGGGCAGGAGGAGGTCCTCCTCTTCCCTGCTTTTTTCGTGGTGGAGCATTGCGGAATAGTTGCGCACGGAAAGACTGAATGTTAAAGAAGGTACCGCCTCCCCCTTCCCTCCCCCGCAACACACACGCTCATTTGATCATACATACATCTTTGCCAAGGTATGGTGGTTTACACTGGGTATTTTCAGATCAGGTGCTGGTAAATACCAGTTCAAGTGAAACATGCCGAGTCCGGTTAACATTATGTGTGGATTTTAGGATGGTGCCGGTGTCGGGCCGGTATCACTTTTCGAACGTCTGCAATACCTCTCATTATGGTTTGCGTTAACTCCTCTATCTATGTTTCCAGCCTCCATCCGGGCCCATTCCCGTTCCCGATTTCCGCACGACTGCTGCTGATGATGGCGAAGGGGACGTTGACGAAGAAAGGCCTGCTGCAAAAAGGATCGCTATGCTAGGTTAGTTAGGACAACATTTTGTTTCTATTGTTTTAAGTTTCTACCTATCAAAGTATTTTAGACCAAAACAGCTGGGCATTTGTTCCAAACCATTTTTCCTTATATGTGATCACCTCCCATTATTTGTTCCTGGTAAATGTTACGTTCCGTATCAAATTATCAGCTGAACCAGCAGCAAAGCGCTACCGAGCTTTGATTCCGGTGATCATTAACAAACACGTCCCCACCGGGCTCCAGATGGCCCTTCGGCCGGCCGGAGAAAGGGCGGATTTCCGCCCCCTTCCCCCACAACCTCGGCCCCCATCGATGGCATGGAAAAAAGGCACCTGCGGAAAAGTATTGACGATATAAGGCGAAAGCACGTGTACTTTTTACCCAGGTCAATGTTGAGGTCACCACAGGTCGCGAATACATCAAGATGCATGAGCGGGGTTAAATGAACATATGTCATATTCTGACCGGGAGAAACTGAGGTTAAACGGTAAATATTGAATCTTGAGGCTATGAGGGGTAAAACGAAACAATTTCTAACTCTTCACCTGGGTCAGGTCAAGCATATGGTTATTCCAAAATAACTCACATGGACAAGGGTAGCGTATTTTCTTTCTTTTTGCTCGTGATCAAACTTTTGTGGCTGAATTATATGCATAACTATGTGAGGTAACAAAGCACCAAGGTGAAGAGGTAATAAAGCACCGAGTGCTATTTTAGGTGACGCAAAGGTCAAGCTTAAGGTCAAGTGAGGGCGAATTTTCAAATGTTCAGAATTGAAGAATTCAGTGTTTTAACAGGGACATTGTAGCAGAATGTTTTTCAGGTAAGAGCATGTCCAGTGATGACTGTGAGAGGTCAAGAGATGCATTTCACTTATTTTGCACTTCGACGACCTCCGGTCCCCAGTGCTACTTTTATTGCCCACGGCATGCATGAGGAACGTTCTTATGTTCATCTAGCATCTAATTTAGTATCTTAGTTTGCTTTTTAGCATTGTTTTCACCTACCGCAACGGCACATTTACGACCAGAAGATATTTCGCGCACACCTGAGGTCAAAACGGGTCATTGACCTGGGAAGACCTGTGGTGACCTTTATTTGATCTTCAATGTCATTAAAGGCTATTTTGACCGTAAATTCGAATCCAGCGTCCATTTTACCTAACAGTCTGACAAACTGCCGATTATGGACAAACAGGCTGTGTTTTACAACATGTACCCATATCGTTGGGTCGTGGGCTTACCCAAGGTCACGGTCCTCTGACGGCATGATGATGGTCAATTTTGGGGCCATACTGTTGATTATATATCAGCAGCAGCAGGCTGCATGAATTTAACAGTGACCTGTTGAAGCTTGAGCGGCTGTGTTTTTAGTTTGTATTTCACTGATGTTTGGTGCATTGTAGGACAAGTAAATAGCTCACAAAGTTGCGCTTCGTGTCGTTTTGCTGTAACCTACCATAACATGCACCTTTTGAATTAATACAGTGCAAAACATATCCCGTTGATCTCAGACTGAAGATAGCGTGCGAAACGTCTAATCATGTTTAGTGACTCGTGTGGTGATAACCCTGGTGTAAATGACCCGCGGCGAGATATTTATGCCCTGAAAACCTGACGCTTAAGTAAGTAGAATGCAGACGAGCTAGAAGACGTTGTCGTGCTATCTTATCAGGATGTTTGTCTAAACACGACGCGGAACACGATTGGACCTCATGGAAGGAACCACTTGCTCAGTATTTGCACTACTGCCACTGTCATGATAGTCTCCGAAGATAATATCCCGGCCTTCATCAACAGAAACCAAAAGCTGGTGACTGGATACATGCAGTCAGAAAATGCCTGTCTTACTATCATTGTGCCTTTTGGTGAGAATTCTCTCCTGTTCGTTGGTCAGTTCTAATCCTTGCAACTTCCCTGCTCCTAGATTCCACCGGTATACTCAACCCACCTCTTCTGGAGCGCTCCTCGCTGCTTCGACGATCCACCCTACTGTTTCGGAGACGCACCCTGTCACTCCGGCGGAGCGGAGCCAGAGCAGTGCGACAGCTGACGAGTGGTACAAGGGAGCCAAACGGAACGTTCAGTGGTTATTGAACGCCTTCGACTGCCTTCTCCAAGAAAACCGGCAGACAAGTGGCAGGAAGCGAGCTGTGCTTGTGTGCACCATCTGCGCAGAGCACGAGGTGGAGGCAGCCGAGGCTTCCGTAAACGGGTGGGTTTACATAGCCAGCGGCGTCAGAGCGGACAGCAAGGAGAAACTAATGGGCGTGGTAGATCACATGCACGGAAAATCTCATGCTGTTACTGCGGATGCGAAAAAACCTGGAACAGTAGTGGCATAGCGGAAGCTCAAACACCCGTGGATGTCCATCCTCAAGAGAACTGCCGCTGGTGTCACCAAGACGCTTCCGCAGTTCGCCGTCGCCGTTTACGATAGCCTGCACGAGACTCTGGCCGCTTGGTCGTGGCCAGCCCACTCCCTCGCAGCGCTGCACGAGCAGCGAGTCTGGACAGCTATAAGCGAGGGTGGTTGGGAAGTGGACCTGCAGCCAACAGAGCCACCTCATGCAGCTCTTCAATACAGAGATCCGGAATGTACCGGGAGATGCTCAGGGTCGTCGCCAAGTTAGAGCGGGCCAAGATCGACGCCAAGATTGCCGTTGAAGTTGTGCACAGCCTACAGGTCGACGGAAGTACGGACCGTCAGCAGCAAGACAACAAATGTGTCACTGCCAGAGTGGTCGATGCTGACGCTGAGCTGCAGACCAACATTCTAAGCGTGGTGCAACCGCAAGGAGATGGCACAAACGTTCTACTAGAGGCGGTCAAAACTGCTGTTGAAGGGCTGGAACTGCCTCGCGACAAGCTGGTTGGCTTGACCACGGACGGGGCGAGCGCCAACACGGGTCGCAGCAGTGGTCTCTGGAAAGGGCTCAATGGCCTGCTGGGACGTGACCTGATCAGCATCTGGTGCGTGTGTCATAAGGGTGACCCAGCTCTCGAGAGTGTGGAGAAGACGGTATCGGAGATCCTGCACTGGAAGACGGACCTGTGTGCTCTAATAACGTACTTCCAAACATCAAAGTCCAGCAACACAAAGCTCCGTGAGAGCAGCGAGAAGATGGTCACTTTGCCCAGCACTTCGAGGTCCGTTTCGCCGAGCACCTGCTGTCGTCAATCAACGCTGTCCTGACAAACCTAGCGGCCTGTAGAGAGGTATGGCAGGAGACAGCAGCAAAAGACAGCAAGAAAGAGAAGGCTGAAGCCGAGGGCTTTATCAAGAAATGGGCCGCGGGCGGCCGCGCAGTCCGTGTGACGAGCGTCATGGCCGACATCTGCGGAATTTTCTGCCACCTGCAAAAAAAGTTCCAACGCGGGGACCTCGTGCCACCACATGTGCTGGAGGCCCGCAATGCTGCGCTGCAACTGGAGTTAATGAAAGAGGAGCCTCTGCCTGGTGGACAGGGGGAAAAGTTCGTCCCAGCTGCAGACGAACCAGCCGTTTTAGCGCCCAACAGCCTCGTTTTGATGAAGAGAACACTTGAAGCTGTGCGTAATGAGATCGTTCAGGCCGCGACGAACTTCCTGGGCGACAGACTCGATGTCGAGCATGAGCAAGTTGTGCAGGACATGGTCGCTATGATTGAGTCCGGGTCAGCGAAACAGTTCATCGCTTCCGGTCGCAGCTTGGCATCCGGGCTGTTTGGCAGAGGGAGCGTGGCCCAGTTCACAAGAGAAGCCTGTGACCAGTGGCGCAAGATGAGTGAGGCCAGAGACCGGCATCCTGGCAAGAAAGGTAAGCTGGTGGCGATGACGAAAAACGCTAAAGGCGTCTGCAAGCAACTCTTGTCGTCGCTCCTCTGCGTCACTCCGCACAGCATGGACACCGAGCGTGCCGTGTCGCACTACAACACTGTGCGCAGCAGCCATCGCCTGGGCATGCGTCTGTCAACGGTGAACGACCGACTTGTCATCAGTGTCAACTGCTTGGGCACCACGAAGTTTGACCCGCGCCCAGCGGTGACGGCCTTCCTGGCAAATCAAGACAGGCGCAACCGTCAGCCGGACCCGGAGAAATACAAGCAGCGTGAATTTTCCAAGAAGTTCTTCCGCTCCGAGGGATCACTGTAAAGTGTACTGGGTCACGTTTGGGGCACGCGTGTCAGCGAACTGTGACATCATAGAAGCTGTTTGGTTCCAGTCTGACCATGGCCGCCTGCAATACATGTGAATGGCCTACTTTTGACTTTTCCTTTGAATGTTTTCAGCTTTGATGCCACTCTTGGCGTGATTTGCTTCATTACCATTCAATTTTCAATGGTTCAAATGCAATTATGCACTGTCATGTGCGTGCCACAGGATGTACATAGAAGCAAAGCCGTCCTGGGTAAAACTGCCCGTTGTTTAACCATTAAGTCAACGAGCTCAAACAGGTCATTAGTCAATTGCGGTGAGGTTGTAAAACAGCTTGGAAATATTGAAACTTGATACACGACATCTATCTCTATCCTAGGAGCTTCGGAGCCTCAGTAAGATGGCATTGGCGGTCCGATATCCCAAGTCTGCATTCATCCATTACCATGCATTTACGTCAAGACGTGAAGCCGCATTGCTGAAAATGAGTTAAGTGAGATGCATCGCGCAGGCTTCCATTGTATTCAGATCAACTGCTACGTGGAAGAAACTTATCAGCGGTTCCCCAGTGTTTGCGGAAAAAGTAGAACAGATGTACACCGTGAAGATAATTGAAACTCAGCAAACATGTCTCGTCTGTGTTCAGCTGACAGTTCGGGATAAAATAACCTGAAATGGAGATGGCTTCGAAGTTATTTGACTTCATCATTGATTTGGACGATCCTTCTAGGGGCGGAATCTCCTGTTATGCTTTCGGCGGGGCCTGGGCCCCACCAACATTTTTGGAAAAGCTCCACCCATGGTTGTTACATTGATTTTCCGGTCGGTGCTATCTTAAAAATTTAGCGAAGTCGACTGAGAGGTTTGCTTAATAAGGGATGGGGGCTATGATAATTTTTTGGATTGCCCCCCTCCCCCCAGTGAAAATTCCTTATCCGAGGCCCTGCTCATTAGTCTAGGACAGGTGCGTCTGTTTTCCTAGCAGCAGCACTTATCCTGACATTTGTTCAAGGGCAGTATATGACTGAACGTTTCGGTTCTGTGCATGATATTGAAAATTGCAGTGATGAAAGAGACATTCGATGATAAGTTGATTACTGATGACCCTACTGGGCATGGACTTAATGACTAGTTTGTCATCTGGTATCGCACTACACTACTGGCGATAATTTTTCCTCCAAAAATTTGGTCGGCGACAAAACATACAATTGAACCACCCTTGCAATCCACCCTGTTACCCATAGCACATGGGCACCTGGGTACCTATGGCTTTAGCCAACCCGTTAAGTACTCAAGCTCATACTTACCCCTTCTCTATTGCCAGTCAGTTCCACTTAGACCTACATGTTACCCGCCCGTTTGCTTTCGTTCACTGCTTAAGCTCTTAACTATGGAAAAGGTTCAGGAAAGCTTCTGTCCCTCCCGATAACTCTTTTGGTTTGAGCGTCCGCCTTCTGAGTCACCCACACATGGGGCGGGCGGGGGGGGGGGGGGGGGGGAGCTCGAGTCGCTTTTGCACATGCCGGTTGTCTCTGTCTGGGATGTTCTGCGGCAGGTGGCAGCAGTGTTCGGACGGTGGGGCAGCGCTCATGCAACAAGCACTGCTTCACAGGGGCACTGATCCCAGGTAATATTAAAACATAAATAAGTACAAAGGCATAACATTAAAAATTGAGTAGTGCATCGAGGCAAAAATGACAAGAGTTAAGCGCCAGCGGTACAATTATGCGGCATTCATTTCAGGTCTGTTCCCAACATTTCGTCAAGGTATAACCCAAGCTCGTGCCCATACTCATAATGTTCCAAAATCTGTCCAATCCAAACCGTTGCCCATTCGATATGGGTGCCTACAGACTTATTCAGCTGGTAGCTTCCTATCGCACAGCACCCATATGCAGAACTGCCGTAATTTTTAAAAAATAGCTATATATCTTGAGAGCCCTGAAAAGTGTACGCTAGAGTCTTATAAGAAGTTCCACTCTTTAAAAATGTCGATAACATTCCTAACCAGCGTGCGGAGCGCAGGATGTTCGAGTGTTGCCACTTTAGATGCGATTGCTCCAATATCGCCTGGTTGTTAGGGAAATTTGGAAACACTTGAAAATGGAAAGGAAACCTCTGCCAAGACAACAGTTTTGGTGACGCTGCTGCGACAAATCATGCAGCGCTTTGTGACACACTTGAAATGGGTCAAGTGCTGTTTTCAACGCTCATCTGTTATGAATGTTGCATGGTTCACCACGCGGAGGGGTTCCATCCAATTTTCTTGAAACCCCCATACATCAAGTGCTGGGGTTGCAAGGAACAAGGTTTGGTTTGCACCCCAGGTCCCAGGGGATGCACGGACACCCAGTGCATCCGTCTAGGTGCGGGCATGCTTCTGATATTGAAGATTATCAACGTATGCTTACATTTCAATTATAGTCATAAAGAATCCGAGGTAAGAGATGTGTAGGTAATTCACTTCTGATGTGAAATGAAAATGGATAAAAAGATGTAACTCCTTTGCAAATTAGGTAGTTATTTTCAAATAAAACGGCATTAGAGGTTGAAGGTCAATATTAAGGTGAGAACAATGTTAGTTTGCGACGATATATGCCCATACAGAGCATGGACAAGGCAGGGGCACACGGCTTGCAGCGTACAAGACATGCAAGTACTTTGCGCTTTCCTTGAGCATTCCCAGTAAAGAAGGTAAGTGCCTGAGCATATTTACTCCCACTATAAAACATACATGTCTCATGATCTGGCAATTGTCATATAAGGATCAGATTCACTACCCCATCGCAGTTATAAGTGTAGTTAAGCAAAATAAGAAATACGACGTAGAGGCAACCGCCAGCATATGCAATCATTGAACAGTAACGGATCACTGACATCGTAATTATGTCATTGTAATGGTTATTGCTCACGATACTGGAAGTTTATCTTGCATATATGTATAATGACGTATGACTTGATTACGAACAAGTAGACAATATATGTCAATAAGCAGAGGAAAGGCGTAACATTTACCATAATTATACCAGCGATTTAGGTTGAAGTCCAAACTCTGACATTTAAAGAGCCTTGCCAAGCATTGGTCTGACTATCATACCTGTCCGAAGTACTTTGCTCTGCTGTACAAAAAGATCCTGAAATATTTTATAGGAAAGCTGAAGACAGACTCCAAAACTCAGAAGATCCTCTTGGAAACTAAAATATCCAAGATCCACAGGTTTCTTGTTCAAACTCGAAAACACCCAGAATCTCAGAAGATGATTGGACAGAATTTCAGAAAGATCCGGTATCTCATAAGATCCCGGATCTAGACCTTAGGTAACCAGCCGCGGGATCTTTTTGTTGGATCTTGTCATATATCCGGTCATTTACATGGAGAGTCATGGTGTACAGTAAAAAAGAAACGCCTGTTGGTTGCCATGAGAAGATATCAACAAAACATTGGCAATCATTCAATGCACAGACGGCAATGGGCCAGTGTCCAGTACATTCACCACTGATGTAATTGTTGTCTTGCCTATTTCATTGGAGCCATCTAACATGCTTTTCACGTCAGGAATGTACAAGCGATTGCTTTAGTGCAGACAGGGAGTATCAATGCACAATCGGGCTTCCAGGGGGGCGACGTAGCGCACGCTAAGCCAACACCTTGTGACCCCGCGGCCGGGTCCACTCAGTGCGCAGGGGTCAATGGTGGATTTTTGTCCATTTTTCCAGCACGTGAGTTCAGAATTATGTTATCGCGGCCTGGAATGTGCATGCCCAAAAAAGGCAAGTCAGATTAAAGTAGTACTGGTTAAATTTTCGCTTGATATTTGCAAGCGTGATATCAGTGGAGTTAAGCATGACTAACCGAAGCGCAAGCGGTAACATTGGACGATAACTACTCTGTTTTACCGACATTTCGGGGTATCCATCGATTTATGTGATCCCTGTTTTGTTTTTTACCCAAGGATCATTAGAAAAGGAATAGTTCACTTCCAATATACGGCCGCTTATCTGACGTGGGAAAGGTAAACATTAAACTTTCAAAGCATTAGCGTATGACCACCGGAGAATGCCCGGCGGGCAGGGCTCAAACGCATCACATCAATACCGGACCGCTGTCATCACATACCGGACCGCTGTCAATCTGCGGGCAGTACGGCATTTGTTGGGGTTTTCAACACTGCATGTAATGATCTACATACCGATTCTTGGCGGATAGGAGCGTAGATTAGATTAAGAAGACTGGATGTTTCCAGAGGTCAGAGTTCTGCACTTGGCACCAGCATGACCCGAGGCAACCTCAGGATTTCGCCCAGAGGGGTGCGGGTGGAGGGCACCCTTTATCGGGGCATTAAGGGATTATCTCAGCCAAAGCCCAGCGGGGCCCACTTCGTCGCTACAGGGCCCCTTACGTTTTATCCGGGAGACCGTTATAGGCTCTGGATCCTATTTCGAGGCCTAGAGGGCCCTTTTGTTATGTTTAAGACACCCAACGCGCGCTTTAAACCACCAAAGGCAGTAAGCCTTCACGCCTGGGGGCGCGGTCAACAGCAGGGAAAGGAGGCAATAGCCTTAAAAGCCCCCTCCTCCTGCTACGCCACTGAAGATATCTTATGTTACCGCTAACTCGGCTGCAGGTCTCGACCAATATAAATCGCGGATCCCAGCCGTGTCCTTGCGTGGGATATGTACCCTGGGTTGCAGACCGACACGGAGCCGACTATGTAGGGAAACTGTAAACAAATTTTAGGTGATTAGTCATCAAGATGCGGATCAAACTAACGTCATGATATGGCTTTGACCTATCCCTTACGGTGTTCAGCACAATGACTCTTCCCTAAGGGTCCTTTGACTCGGGGAACAATATCAGCTTGTATGCTGAGATCGTTGCAAAGAGATCTTCCTGTCTATGTGCCGCTTTCCTGACGTGGGAAAAGTAAATATTGAAATTTCAAGGCATTAGAGTATGACCACCGGAGAATGGAGAATGTTAGAGAGCTTTATGCATCTCAAGACGACGATGAAAAAAGTGACTCATTAAGCTTTGTACGTTAGACTTGGCCACCTAGCTACTTTGCTGCAATGTACATTGCGACCAAAGCTATCGCGAATGTTGGAACAATAGTAGTGCATAGTGAAGCGATATGAAGTATTCGCCATTGGCAAACTACTAGCTGCTAAAACCTTGAAAACACAACGATTTTGTTGCATCGTTTCCTGCATTTTGTTTGTACCAAATCGGCATAAAAATGCCAGAGGCGCCAGATTCAAGAGTTATACGGACGCGGCCAGCGGTGGTGAAGTTAATGAAAGTGGAAAGGATTTAAGCATTCCTCAGTGCGAGCCCTTCACGGTAGGCCCTTCCAGCAGCGCAGACTTGGTGTTCCGCATCCAGCAGGATGATGGCTTTTCCGTGGCGCAAGCTCACGCTGATTCCACTCCGACAGGCAGGTGGGAGTGTACCGGGCGGCCCAAACGACGGGCGCGCGGAGGATTCCCCGTCAGAATTCCCGCGATGTCGGCCAGCGACAGGCGCCAGGGCCATCGGTGTTGGTCTGTGGTGGGCGCTGCGGCCGGCGGCGCACCACAACCCGGGCAGCCGCGGCTGCTGCTCACCGGGCCCGTCCGCAGCGGCTGCCCACCGCCCTGTCCACAGCGGCTGCTCACCGTCCCTGTCCACAGCGGCTTATCACCATCCCTGTCCACAGCGGCTGCTCACCGTCCCTGTCCGTTTGGAGGCAATAGTGGAACCCACATGACGCACAACTGCAAGGTTTCACTTCCGTGTGCACGCAAGCGTGGACACGCATCTCACGCGGACGAGAAAACGACCTTCGATTTTTTCGATTTTCGAAAACGATTTTCCACACAACCTGTAAATGCCACAGGTATGCACCAGTATGGGTTCTCAGGTAGTCAGCGGAAATCAGACCTAGGAGCAAACAACTTGCCCCAGACCCGGCACCTGAATGAATTCCAACCAACGTGGGTGCCCGTGCGGCTGTCGAGATGACTCCGCAATAAATGATGTCCCACAGACACCACAACTGTATACGGCTATCGCTGTGAGCAAATGTATGCACATTCATGAGCAGCCTCCTGGTAGATGACAAGAAGCCGCAACTGTACGGCTTATCACTGTGAGTGAGAGTCTGCACATTGGTCAAGACTCTCCTGTTAAATGACAAAGAACCGCCGCTGCACAGCTTATCACCGGTGTCCAACTGAGAATGCTCTGTAAGGCTGCCTCCGCGACAGTACGGCTTACCACACCCTTCACACCTATGCCGCTGCTCACCGGTGGGGTCGGAGCACGATGAGCTAGATGCTGGTGGCGACGGGACGAATTGCCACAAACTTTGCAACGAAACAGCGGTGAACGGGTGAGCAGTGGATGTGGTGTGATTCATTTTCACCTTTGCACAGAACGACTTCCTGAGGGCTGCAAGTGTATGACCTCTTGCGGTTGTGGATCTGGTAATACTTCAAGATGCTGCTGAAGCAAAACTAAATGCCACAAATTACGCAGCTGAATGCCTTGCTAGCTGCATAGTTCTCAACTTCGTGGTGTTGTTTAACACTCGCTTGGGTGGGGTAATAATTTAACTTCAGAAGGTTTTTCCGGGATGACTTCCGAACGGCGCAGCGTAGCCGCGCCAAACTTTACATAGCTGTAGGCATTTGAATAGCGATCTTTTGGTACACAGATCACATGAACCTTTTATGGCTAATGACCTATGACAGGTCAAAGTCAGGCCATGGTTTTTAACGAAGGTCATTTCTAGGGAATCTTTCAATCTGATGCGACAACGTAGTGCTACAGCAAGTCATTCACTCTGAGAGGCAGGTCGTTGACCTGCCATGAGCCGTGTCCATAAACGTAACAGCACATTCCCAAATGGTGTTTGGTAAGAAATTGCAAATATTTGTACAGCTACAATCATTCTGAAGATATCATAGCAAGCGTTACTAGAAGATATATGCCCTCATCAGTGCACGGGTGGAATGTCAAGCATAATAAATTTTGGCTGAGATATTCAGCCGTTTCAAGCGAATGTGTTAAGGTACAACATTTTTAGGCTTTTCATCACTTGCGATAATCATTTCTAACAAATAGTCGTAGATCCAGGCATGACATAACATGAAGTACTTACGTCGTTGGCCTTGGCTACGAAGTGCCAGAAGTTGGGGTGGGATTGCGGGGATGTTGGCACCTAGCCCAGCAAAGAACGACTCTGCGTCGTTGTTTGTACGCCGCTCCAGGCGATGGACTGACATACGGTCGGCCGGCAGGGCGCGCCACTGCCTCGCCATGTATGCCTTGAGGCGGGCCATTTGCGGCCCGAGCTCAGGCTCTACCTGCGAAACGGAATGGATCCAAACGATTTCCGAAACATCGCTCGGAAACGCGGGTCAGATTCACGGAACATCTGCGTGAAATTAACGACCGTTGCTACAGAGTATGATTTGCATTGCAACTAGCTTTTCAGGCAGCTCTTTTCCGACTTCAGCAGGACTTCATGGCTTCAATGATGCTCAAGCAGCTACACTATTGGTAACAAGCAGGTATGCACGTGCTGAGAATTTGCTTTTGTATGATGAACAAGTCCCCATGTACGTGATACAAACTGAACCGTAATTATAGAAAAGATCTGCATCATTATCACACACTTATATAAAGCGAGCTGTCAGACTGTGAGATCGTTGTTAGAACTCATAAGGGTCAAGAATGCAGTGACCACATTAAAGGGCGCAACTTCGCAACTCCCGTCGCCTCAGGCACGTTGCGGTCCAGGAGAAGCTCCCAAGCCGTGTGGAGGTGGCGAGCGGGCACCAGGGGCAGCACCAGAAGCTTCCGAGCCCAATTGGCAAAGGGGCACTCCCAGTGAGGCCTCTCGTAGGTGGCGAGCAGGCCATGTCACCTGATCTGCAATTGACAAAATATGGTCAGAACGTTCGGATGACGACTATTTCTAAGGTCGCGCGTACGCCTAGTCACTGAGCCATCGTACGGCATTCATAGGAACTCCGGATGTTTGGTCGCTATAGCATTTTCTCATCAGCTAAGGTGGAAACGCTTCCTGCACGTTGAACGCCAAAACAACTCCTGTTTTCTATGTTTTGAAGCACAACTTATGAACCGCTGCACCATCCGTGGAAACGTTCTCTACATAGCGAACAAAACCTCATCTGAGAACATCTGAACGAGCGATGATATTCTCGGTGAAGTAAAACTGACAGCCTTTGATGTTTTCTGTCAAGGTGATAAGCGTGCAAGGTATTTCCTTGCTCGCGTGATGGGTTCGCAACCAGTGCCAAGTCGCAATGTGTTATCACGCATTACAACTGATATTGTGTTCAAGTGTATAGTGGTGAAAGTCGTTGGAACATAAGGTAACTGAATAAAGTCTTCAACTTGGCTGCCAGGGTCATCTCAGGTTGACGGAGATATGAGCACTAATGTTTTTGTCACGCAGTATCTGTCTTGCGACCATTTCAGTTGACGAGGGTCCGAGAATAGTCCCATTGGTGTGGCTTGAACAGATTACGTTCAATATAACGCATGCCCGAAGCAAGTACATCCCGCATCACCTTACGCATCATCGAAGTACAAATACGTTTGGCAAATGTTTCATCCACGTGCCCATTACGTGTGAGCGTGCCGCTCTTTCACTGTGGCAATCGCACCTGGCGGAGGACGGCTTGGGCGTAGTGGAACCAGGAGCCGTTGATCGAGCTGTTGGGCCACACTGCCGCGGCCGCCGCCCGCAGCGCCCGCTCCCAGTCCGACATGAACCGGACTGGTGCCGGCAGGCGGCGACCGGTCTCCGCCAGGATCCGGCCGTGCATGTCCCGGGTGCGACACGACGGCAGCACCCAGAACGCGGGCAGGATCACGCCGTTTGTGGCCACAAAGACAGCCAGCAGCTGGTGAAACTGCTGTGGCACCACCCGAAAAGTGCCGTCCGCCTGGATGTCCAGGTTCGGGTGGGCCACGGCGCTGGCCACCACATCGTCAGCGGCCAGGCAGATCGCAGCCTGAAACGGACACAACATTGTATCAACACACGCTGAACTGTGTGCAGTTGGCGCAAGATACACTTCCAAGAATCTGTGCGTAGGAGGCTGTGCAATGTCAACATAGAAGTCAGTGGAAGACATAGTCGAAGCTGGTGGGGAATGGCTCAAAGCCAGAGTAAAACCCTAAATATTTGTAGCAAAACTTCGTGTTTGGAAACCCGAAGTCGGCGCCGGGTTCCTTCCCATGCCACATCTATTCATTGTCTGTTCAAAGCGTTTCAATTTGAGAGTGCATTTGTTTCCAAGCTCGTGTCTGTTTCTAATGCTGATTTGTGCTGTTTTTACTCACTGACATGCACTGGTCATAGCCCTTAGAATATGTCGCCTGACACACAGTCGCAGTGATAGAACTGAGGGTGTGGGTCACGATTCCACAGGATCCGATGCACAACCACATCAAGGTGTTTGGCTTGAGCGGTTTACAAGTTCCAAATGAAAAAATGGCCATAATAGCCAGCAGCGCGGGACAGGGTAGCCGTGTCATACATCAGGTGCCATGAAAAGTCGTTTCAAATGACTTGCCATACCTAAGGTGGGGAAGTGACGGGTGCCGGCGATTTCGAGATGTCCTCTCATGCTGAAGATAAGCGGGCTATTGGGAACTGATAGATGCTTTCCTTCCGTTATAAGATTTGAATCATGACTTCTTTCTCAATGTGGCGACTCTTTTTGAGCGCATATTTGCCCGTGAAATTTTTTTTCCTACGGTTTGGTCTCGTTTTTTTTGAGGTTACCAAAATAGGCAAAATTTTTCCGCCAAGACGAACCATTTAAGGTCATCAAGTTTTCTATTTCTATTACTTTGTTGCTTTGTTGCTTCAAATGCTTTCCGGTCATCAAGAAACTTAACGGACCTATTTCTTTACGTAACAACGCGAACGTTGCATATTCTTTCAGATACTGGAATGGACTGGTCAGGCAACACCAGAATATGGGAGCTCGAATGGCTGATGATTTTGGTATCTTTTAATGACAGATGCCGCACGGTTTCTGATGTCAAACTGCAATCGTGGATTGAATAGACCGAAACCTAACCACGCCATGACGCCGATGGAAAGCAGGGTCCTGGGCAACAATAAACGGGTGTGATAGCAGTTTAGATCGCGAAACCCAACATTCATAATAACCGAAAACAAGCCTGGCCATCGTCGGTCGTGATGGTGAAGGCCAGGTTCCTTCGGATGCCGGGAACAGCGGCCTCGATCGCATGGGCAGCCTGTGCCGGGGTGTGGAGCGTAGCAGGGTGGTCGCGGCGGCGCTCCCTCATTAGAATGTGCCGCGCCGCCGGACAGCCAATTGCCGTCCCGGCTTCTCCGACCGCCCTCCTGGTCGAACAGGTGCCTGTTTGTTCGCAGTCCGCTGCCTTGCTGGACGGCTTCCGGAGCTGAACCACGACTTGCGCCATCTGAAACAGTGTGCCTCGGTTGTGATATATGTAAGCAAGCTTTGCTGGAATGAAAAGCTGGCGGAGGGAGGGAGGGGGAGAAA
>NW_023595962.1:4875810-4881592 GCF_011947565.3 Pollicipes pollicipes
AATGGTTGGTTGATCACTGGTCACATTTGGAGCTTCCCCAGTAATTGCGGAGGTCCCGCTGACCGGTCGACCGCTGCGATCTCGGCGGTCGGAAGGGAGGGCTTTGCACCTGAGGCTCAGAAGTGTTTCTCCCCTTGAACCTCTGGCGCGGAGGCTCCGGTCAGCGTGCCGGCTGACTAGGCGGGCCGGCAGCACCGAACACACCGGCCACCGCTGCTTTCTGTAATCTTGGTCGGAGTTTCTGGCAGTTGCATGTAACTGATCAGATACCGCTTCTCAGCTTTCAGGGAGCAATAGCCTCACGGGACTATGCTTGAATGTAACGACGGCTTCAGTATCGGAAACCCGACATGGGCGACTTGGCTCAATTGTTACGCCGTTTGCAAACTAATGCCATTTAAGTTATCAGCCTTTGTTGTCAAAAATGGCTTGCGGCATGCGGAGAGTTGTCCGTCCATGGATTTGGTGGTGCGATTGTACAATTGGCTATTCGGCGATTAATAGTATTACATTGGGCGCTACGTCTTCTCAATGTCATAAGCCTGAGACGAGCGCTTCAAGCTGGAAATGGCTGTTTCATCATGTTCTTGCTTACGATTTAACCGTGCAGTCAGTTGTTACGGGATAACTGACGCATTTGCATGCTTTGATATTTGAAAGCAAAAGAGAACATCCGGGTGCCCTTCGTAGAGCGACGGTGAACCTTTGCCCTGCTTCGCTGGCTTTCTTGATGATGGGGGTGCAGTAGATGTGAACCGCAGTCGTCACTACAAAAAAGCATGAAATCACACGGGAAATCAGGCGCATTGGTCTAAGCGAGGTCTTGCGAGTCTTATCAAGTTTTATGTATCTAAGGCTAATGTGTCACCCCATTAGGCCAGGCCGAATGTAAATTTTCGCTGACAACCGATCTTTTCCAGCTTGGCATGTCCATATGTACGTAATAATGCACATTAACAGCGTGCAGCTCTCAAAAACGCATGCCTTAAGTGCTCTTTACACGATCACATATGTATATATAACATTTGACATGTGTTTGGAGCATATGTTTATGATGCACGGCTCTGTTGGCGCTGTCTCCGAGAGGCGCATGAGGCGGTCTGAGTCGTCACTCACGGACCGAGAGAGGAGAGTCTGCATGGTATCTGACACCATAACGGGTGCAGGGCAACGCAATACTCGGCGGGCCTATCCTGCTCTCAGACATCGCCCGAGCTTGACAGAAGTACCCCACCTTTTCGTGCTTGCACTTATTGTTAGATCAAAAGCGTAATATTTGATGAGTGACATCAGTGTTCTAGAAAATCCTCTAAGCATCTCAGAATTTCACCCCAAGCTTTCAATTTCGATTCTATCTTGGTTTTGAGTTCGATTTGCACTTTACGTTTCATTTATGATAATGAACACGACTATCCACTATGTCATGATTTTTCAAAGGGAGAATCACCTTTGAACCTTTAGGCGTCGCGTCTAAGAGATACCTTATGTGCTTCTGGGTTAATGATGTGGCGCACGTAACACTCAGGGCCATATTCATACGTTTAGTGGCTTTTGCGTCGCAAATTTGTCGTCACCACGTTTACTAATGCCTCTCCGTAGACTTCCATTCCCGTGTAGCAAAACTGCCTTTTCCGGCTCGAAGTGCTACTGGCACCACACGACGCATGAGATGATTGGTAAATTGTGCTCGAATTGTGCGCCACCTGCACACAGGAAGGCAGTTTATCAGTACGGCTACATGCTCCAGTCCAAGGCTTTCCTCCAGTCTCACTCGAATTGCTTTTGTCCCGTGAGTCTTCGGTCCCAGGGTGCCGAATGCTCATTCACACGCCTGCCTATCCGCCGCGCGGAGGACCTTCGCAGAAGCGCGCGTTTGTACAAGTAGTTCATAGCCGGCGGCAGACCAAAGCACGCGCGTGGATTTTTACGAAGTATTACGCCACTTTACAGCGGTTCACGTTTCGAGCTATTGAGACTAAGTATGGTGAAACACGCCAATAGCTTGGTTGGATAATGGTCGACGTGAATTAGGTCTTTCGTATGTGCTAGTAATAATGTCTTCATCACACTCTGCTTCAGTAACAGTGAGTGATAATTCGAACTGAACAACTTACTTGCAACACTGACTTCAGCTATCAACAGCTGCCAAGAATCTTCAAGGATCTTTTTGAACCTAAAGGCGGCACGGCGAAGGAAATGCCCCAGGTTGACATTGGGCTCTGCTAGGTTCATGATGTTACTTTGTTGGAAATGGTGGGATACAGGTTCTGATTCAAACATGTATTTGCGATTGGTGAATGGAACATTTGGCATGACGACATTGGCGGATTACCTTTGGTAGCTACCGCAATCATATATTACATCCTATCGTTTACCAAACCTGACATTCTTAAGTGTTGTTATAATTCGGTCCTAAACTGTCATTGACATCACATGGCGTGCGAGATGATTGGCCAATCCATGTATTGCGCTCGATAGCGTGTAATGCATCTGCACACGTGATACCTGGCTATCTGCACATAAGTATGCACATGCGTGCGGATGCGATCGCACTCTTAAGTTCATGGAGGTTTGAAGAGCGACGGAGGGCAACGGGGGCCGCGGCCTCTCACTTATTAAGGTGGGGCCGGCAATGTAAACCGATCCCCGGCTTCTCAGGCACAATTAGCGGACCCACTTTACAATCTTGCTCAAGTCGGATTGGACGCAACTACTTGATCCTATCATGTCCGGCGAATGGAAATATTCTGCGGTCCAAAACGTAGGCTACTGCTCCATCTCTCTTTTGGCTCTTTTGGCTGGGAAATGCTCCATCCCGTCTCTTATATATCCTTAGTTCTTTAGTGCATCCTGTTTACAGGCCCCTCAGTATAGGTTCATGGAGCAAAATGAACATGTCATTGACGGTTGGTGTAATCCAGCACGCGAGGCAAAAGCAATGTTTTTTTGTAATGCCGGTGTTCCATAAATTTTCGCGGAAATTACTTCTGTTGCGTTGTCTGGTTGAAAATTTCTCACCTCTGTTGGAATTCCAGAAGTTCGTGAGCGTTTTCCGAGGGCAGTACTTACGCTGTTTGCCCGACCGATGCAATATTTTGATGCATTTCATAAAACGTTACAAGAACATAGTGCGTTTTAAGACAGGTGTCACTAAACTGAGTGCAGATTCAGTATTGACAGTTGGTCTCCGAGTCGGTATCGTTGCTTGCGCTTTCGCCTAATAGGACATATGAACTACACAACTTCTTATCCATCAGCCATGTGGTAGTGAACGGCTTCAAATGCACAGCGTGTTTATGGTAAGTCTTCAGTAGGGGATCGGCACGCTCGAATATGTGCCGGTGTCCGCTGGTGATGACGTCGACAATCAGAAAGCCACAAGTTTGTGGGAGACATTTCTGGGCGGTACTGGTTCCAGGGACAGGAGTTCACCAGGTGCGTTCGCCGGACAGGGGCAAAACAGTGCAGCACCATGCACCATGGATGCCACAAAGCTCGTGCAATGCGTTTGTCTAAATGTCGAGATTCGGCGCTTTTTGTCAGCAAGGAGATTGTGACAAACGGTGAAATTTATCGGTCCCACACAAGCAAGGTTTTAAAGCAGAAAGCTGTCGCCTTCCATAACTGAATGCGGCTTGTGTTGAGCCACGCAATACATGACAACGTTATTCAAAAATACGTTATCCTTTCTTAGTTAAGTCAGAACGGTTTCGAGAGACAACTGCGTCTGACTACCACTTCGCGCATTTCGTCTGGAAAGGCTGCCTCGCCCGCCAAGGGGAGCATTTTATGTGTTACGAAATGCATTGGCACAGCCATACCGTGTAATCGTGGAGACTATTTTGTCTCCCGTTCACTGGCATCCGTCAGGTCAGACAGGTGCTTCAGAAACCCAACCACGGGTGCCTACCACATGTTTGAGTGGGGAGTCTGAACCTCCCGGACACGACTGGGGGAACCAGTATGAACATGAATATGTTGATAAGATATAGCTCAATGAGCGACTACTGGTCGAAGCCTGATGAGAGAGTGCATTTCGTCTATCCTATGCGGTGAAATATCACTGATAGTGGTGAGTATCATTATCAGTGAGTGTTGATCATTAAATAGAATTCATAAATGAGATGGCAATTCAGATTCAGCTGCGCACATTTAAGTCACCCTTTATTCTTATATATTCATAGTGCACACTGTCTGTGGCTGTTGGTCTTTACTAAAAATATATCGTACAGTACTGATTGCAGTCTCGAACTTCAGGCAATACAATAAATAGGTCACAAATCTCACTATATTTCGGTAGACACGCTGATATAAGCTGAGTTTTGAAATTTTGCTTTCAATCACCACGTGGTTCTCAGTCGCTGTATATGGTCTTCATAGTTGTAATTCCGTCAGGCCTCGATTTAGGGTGCTTCATAGACGCAAAGGTACTAATTATATTTATATATATATACATATATTTCTATAAAATTCCCACAAATACAGCAACTGACTACAGTTGTTACAACGTTGCATGCTTATCCTTATATATATATATATATAATATATATATATATTATATAATTAATACCTTTGCATCTATGAAGCGCCCTAAATCGAGGCCTGACGGAATCACAACTATGAAGACCATTTTCAGTGACTGAGAAACACATGGTGGTTAAAAGGAAAATTTCAAAACTCACCTTATATCAGCGTGTCTGCCGAAATATGGTGAACTTTGTGGCCTATTTATCGTATTGCCTGAAGTTCGAAGCTGGAATCAGAAGTGTACGGTATATCATTAGTAAAGACCAACAGCCACAGACAGTGTGCACTATGAATACATAAGAATAAAGGGTGGCTTAACTGTGCGCAGCTGAATCTGAATTGACAACGAAATCAGACAACGGAAGACACCTACAACTTTATGACGACATGTGGACATGTCTGCCTTCACCACACCTACGAGTTTGCCCTGCCTATAACGCTGCAACAAAAACTTATCCGGCTTAACAGGGATGTTCCATATCTGTTGGGGGCTTTGAATTGAAATAGCCATCTTGAAGATCATTCGGTGCAGTTCACAGTCTTGTCCTTCTTAAGACATGAACCTCTCCAGTTTCTGAGCTACGCGCCAGCGAAGTTGTGCAGACTTTTTCGTATGGACTGTTTTAAGGTCACGCAGTCATCCATGACGCTATTATAACTTCATTTAAATCTTCTCATTCCATCGACCATGCGACAACCAAGATTTTAAAAAAAACATTTAGTTGTCAAGTCGTTCATTTTTGGTGTTCGTGAGCACAATTTCTAAATGCAAAGGCCGTCAGTTGGCGCTCAATCAATGTTGCGCAGGGTACGAAGACGCAATCAACCACTGACGTAATTGCGAGCACATCAAGTAGCTTTTTTGTTCTTTAGAGCAGTCTCTTCCACTTAAAATTACACGAATAGCTACAAGTGAGCCTATTTCATCATATCTGATACTCGCTTTAATATCCTCAAAAGTGAAACCTTCCCTTCAAGTGAAGCTTGAAAAGAAGTCGGTGAAATCCTGACACATAAAAACTTTTGCGCACTATGGATACTGCAAATTGTGAGTAGCCGGGCACAGAGCGTACTTTGGTATCTAAACTGTGGAGGTAAATGCCTCCCCAGTGACCCAAAAGGCCTGGGTGCTTGTAGAATTTCGCCTCCCCAGGGGACTGTCGAAATGGACGAATACATTTTGGGAAGTTGATTACGCTTTACTGAATGGTGTAAATGAGAGTCGGAAAAGTTATAATATGCACCAGTCGGAACG
>NW_023595962.1:4882592-4919674 GCF_011947565.3 Pollicipes pollicipes
CGGTTGACAGACAAACGGAAGTACAACTGAGGTGCAGGTGATAACGCTTTTGTCGCATTGCACGGGGGCTCGGGTTGTCAACCGAAGAAAACAACGGGTCAGGTACTGCCTCCTTTCTGTATCGTCGCCAAAGATAGTGACGTGCGCGACGGGAGGGCTCACAACGGTTGTCGATTCAAATTTTGGCTAAGGCTGCATTCGAGTCATGAGTCGCGCTGCCCATAATTTAAATGGGTGGTGCATTCCATTCGAGTTTACAGGGTCGACGTAAGTCAGGTACATGAAACGTACCTGAAACGGGGACACGGTGAACCAAGACGTACCGAACACGTGGAAGCTGCGGTTAAAAACGTACCGTATGGTTCGCGAGTAGAGCAGGCTGGGAATTCCGAACAGCGACGCGGTGACCCAAATGGCGGCGAGTCCGGCGCAGCAGTTCCTCCGCCCCAGCCGTCGCCTCAGCGGGAACACTATGGCCACGTACCTGCCGCAGGAGCTCGTGACGGCAACACCAGGGTCGCCACACAGACTGGCAAGACTGGCAACGGCAGCGCATGAGACGACAGGAGCAATGGACACGGCAGCGCATGAGACGACAGGAGCAATGGACACGGGAGGGCATGAGACGACAGGAACAATGGACACGGCAGCGCAGGAGACGACAGGAGCAATGGCAAAACGACCACGGACAGCACAACCACGGACTAACGCACATCGGAAGCGAAAGAGAACGCCCGCAAGGTTGCTTGAATTCTTGACAGTGTTCGAATGATCGTTTCCCTTCGGGAACTTCGACCCCTGCTTGGATCGCGCGTGGCTTATCGTGAATACCGAGTTTGGAGTGAAGTTTTGGGGCTAGGGGAAGGGTGGCGTACGATAGTTTTTTGCTGTTTAAATTTCCGATCTTAGGAGACTGCAGAAGCAGCACAGCAAGAGCGGCGAAATTTTTTTATCGTGGCGCACTGAAACTAGACGCGCCGCGTGGTGTCATACAGTCTGCAGAGCCGCAAAACTTCGTGAACTTCTCAAACCGAAACTGATATTCAAATGCGCCTAAGATATTTTTACCAGCAAAAATGCGGATCATTTTCCAGCATGCTATTGTGAACTACAATCGTGCATTGCGATGGGCGAGAGCGTTCTCATCAACACCAATCGTCAACCTGCGTCTGTTCGCGTTTGAAAGCAATCCGTGTTCGACTGCGCAAGCTGCTCCCGGAAATACCGTGACGTCACCCACGTGTGCTGCCTCAAGCTTTGCTGTTCGAGCAGCAAATGCCAGCGGACCGCGCAAACAAAGCAACCGTACGTTATCACTACCGTTGGGTTCAAGCACTGGAAAAAGTCCGCCGAGCTCGTCCCCAGCCTGCAGCTCTAAAACTAGCCAGTCCACCTCTTACAGAGCAGACACATTCAATATCAGTTTCACACCACACTTCATGCCGGACCAGTGATGGTCGCGAGTCAATTTGAAATTAGATCACACACACAATTTTTCGCAGTTCAGGGTGTTTTTATCTCGAGGGCCGCTTTCTAAGATGGCTGGCATTAGTTCTTTGCGCTGCTGGGAAACTTCGCTCTCTAGAAGATTAAGCATAAAAGCAGTGAATCATTCAGCATGACTGCAATTAATCTTCGCTGAAGCGCAATCAAACCTATGACGTATGATCGAAGGAAATGGCGTTCTATTTCGGGGCCTTGGAGCGGCCGGTGCGAATGGACCAAGGGATTCTCACTGGCTTATTGGAGCTTCAAAGCTTGATCAGCGTTGGTGGCGTGTAGACTCCAGAGCCAACGTTGTCATTAAGACTTTACGACGCACTCAGCTGCTGAGGCTTTATGGCGTCGCCTGCCTATCTCCCTGGCAGGAAGGGCGGACACCGCAGGAAATCGACCCCACACTTGTGGTTCTGAACTGAATTAGCCACCTTGAAGGTCATTAAGTACAGTTAACAGCACTGCCCTTCTTAAGACCTAAACCCGTCAAGTTTCTGAGCTACACGCCCTCCACGATGCGCAGACTTTGTCGGTGAAACTCTTTCAAAGTCACCCAGGTATCCATGACGCCATAAAACGCCATTCAAATCTCACCATTCCATTAACTATGCAGCGATCAAGACCAAGAAAAATATAATTCCCGAGATGTTCATATCCGGTGTTTGTGAGCACGCTTTCCAAATATAACGGCCGTCAATTGGCTCACAATCATTGTTGTGCAAGGCACGATGACGTATTCAAATAATGACGCATTGAGAAGCATATTTGCTACAGATGAGAAACGAACGCTCGCAACTTCACGAATTTGTTAGTACCTGTTTATCTATAACTTTGGCATACTTTGCAGAGGTTTGGAACTCTGACCTACCAAGATCGGAGACCTTGGTCGGGTCAAAGACCTTAATCTCTAAAAAGCTTTTGATCACGTAACTTTTTTGTGTCATTTGTCATTGTTCAAACTTGGTGTAGTAATATAGCATGATAGTACCTACAGTTTGCATCTTTTTAATTTTCCGGAAAATGAGAGGTCATTGACCTGAAGTCAGGTCAATTGTTGCTGTTCTTCAATAATGCAAGTTCCTAGGTATCTTTGTGTAGTTTTGGTGTTGTATATGAGATAAAGAGCACTAACTTACATGTGCAACCATCACAGGAACACAGAGCACATCATCTTGGTCCAGGCCATGACATGTCTCTATGGGTATCTTCTGCAGACACATGCTAAGCCCGACACAGGTAGATTTTAGGTGGTTTGGCAGCAGCATTGGAATATTCCATCGAAAACGTGTTGAGATAAAATCAATGCATTTTGAGGTCACACCAGATCATGCAATATCACATGAGGTCATCCAAGATAAATGACCTATGTTGCTAGTAGCAGAGAGTCTAGATGAACGAGTGCCACACGTGTTATCACCCCCTTGTTGAGTTTGTAAAACTGATGACGTCTCATTTCACCTACCAACGTACCTGTTCTCATTTTGTCACAAATACATTGTGAAACCTCGAAGGGACTAGGTTACAGCACCAGTTCGCTGTGCTGTAAGCGCTAATCTGATCATATTATGAGTTTCAAAATGACGCTGCTGAAACATACGCCCAGGTTACCTTACAACCGTACGAATCAATGCTATAAAGTGCTGAAAGGCGCTTCTGTTAGATGCGTCTTTTTTGTCCGCCGGTTGTCTGCACTGTGGGCCGCTGACAATCACTGGAGCCCCTCATTGACTCAGGGGCCCCAACCAAAGCATATCGCGGGCCCCGGGTTTGTCGCTTCCTGGACACTGGGTGGACGACACACGCAACTACGCATTGCACCTCGCCCAGCATCGTTGCCCGGGAACGTGGTTTCACAAAAAAGTTGGGAGCTGAACGATGAAACACGACCTAATCTATCTCCAAAACATGTCAACACACATATTTTTCCCCACAATTGGCCCACTTCATTCCCAAAGTTAGGGGCCGAAGCCGAACGTGGAGGGGGGGGGGGGGGGGTGAAGCCCGTCCAAATCAAAAGAAAACTACTCTCCTGTTGCCGCCTGTGGAGCCTCGAGCCGACTTCGACTGCGCTTACGACTTGTCTGCGCGGCAACCCCGTCGCCCACCCGCAGCGGTGTAAGTTGTTAACGTTTGAGATTTCGTGCGTTTACCAACCCAGCTACGAAGAATGAAAAACTCTCGCTTAATTGCCTTGCAACATTTTTTTCTCGTCGGAAGCGGCGTTTTTATGTCTACAGAAATATGTGTGTATGTAATTGACCTTGTTCGATCTGTCGTCAGCACGATTGTTGGCTGGAATGCGCGACATCGTGCGTGCTGACTTAGGCCCCGTTCGACCCGTGGTCAGCAGGATAGTCAGCTGTAATGCGTGACGTCACGCGTGCTGACGGAGTGTTCGATGTGTGGACTGACAAGGAAGTTTTTTCCTTCACTTTCCATTCTTCTTTTACCTGTTACTTCAGTTTACACACTAACTGGCTTACCGCCGAGCATAACACACTACCCACAAAATGGTGCTTGTGAGTGTCACTTCTGTTCCGGTATTGCCATCATCTATCCCATCCGTAGGTTGAGTGTTCCTCGCCATGTCCAATTCATTTAAATGTGGTCCATCTCATTCTAAATGTTGACCTATGACGCTATTAATTTGTTGGGCAACGCAACCACACACCACACCAACCACTGTCACTTACCTTTTCATGGCTACTCTTGGCATTTCAAATGCCTCCTTATCTTTCTTACGTCGCATTGCCCCAAAATTAGGGGCAAGTGCCCCATCCCGCCTAACGTAGTCGCCAACGCAGGACCTACCAAATCAAACCTCCGCCTCAGAGGGAACTTTTAATCTGGTAGCATTTTTTTATGCTGACAGGGGCCGCGCTCGATCTGTCGTCAACACATTTGTAAGCACCAATCACGGCCCAGTATTCGCTCTAAGTCACGTCACGTGACCACAAAGTCACGTGGCCTGTTGCGTCACGCAGCGGCTGACGACGATGCCAGGATTTTTGTCAGCCTGTCAGCGTGGGGAGAAAGCGCTACCGAATTAAAAATCCCTCTGGCTGAGGGGGGAGTTTGATATGGTACCTCTTGCGTTGGCTAGTGCAGATACGTGGGATGGAGGCACTTGCCTCCAATTTTGGGGGACATGCGGCGTAAGATAGATAAGGAGGGAATTGAAATGTCAAGGGTAACCATGAAAAGGTGACAGTGGTTGGTGTGGTGTGCGGTTGCGTTGTCCAGCAAATTAACTACGTTATAAGCAAACATTTAAAGTGAGAGAAACTAAATTGAGATGGATTGTAAATGGCAAGAGGCACTCAACATACGGATGGGATAGATGATGGTAATACCGGAACAAAAGTTGCAATCCCAAACACCGCTTTGCACGTAGTGTGTCATGGTCAGCAGTAAGCCAAAGTTACTGTGTGGACTGAAGTAAAAGGTGAAATAAAAATGGAGAGTACAATTTAAAAACTTTGCTGCCAGCCCACACAGCAAACGCGCTGTCAGCACGCGTGACGTCACGCATTCCAGCTGACAATCGTGCCTAGGACAGATCGAACGGGGCCAAGCCGACAAAAATTCCTGACATCATCGTCGGCCGACGCGTGACGTAATAGGTCGTGTGACTTTGGGATCACGTGACGTGACATAGGGAGAATACTGGGACGTAATTGGTGCTGCCAAACGCGCTGACGACCGATCGAACGCGGTCGAACGCGGCCAAAATAATTTTGTATTACTGGTTACTTCTTTTCATGACATTGGTGATTACTGCCAACTTGGGCTACCAGATTACGGCGTAGATCAACGCGCATAAGACCCATTTGGAATTCCACCGGCATCGTGCCGTCAGTAGCATACCGTCAGCGTTGCTGGTAGTCTATTTCAATTGGGTGGGCGGAGGAGAACGGTGGTGCACTAAGCTCAACCGGTTCCGGAATCTAGGCTGGCTTTATTTTATATCTTTGCATCACGAAATCAGGTATGGTTGGCTCCTTGTTTGCCTGCAAAAGTGCAATTCTAGGTGGGGTTATGAAATGACTGCTGCACTTCTCTCGGTCTGGGAACCATGTGATCGTTGCTTTTAAGGGATAGACAGCATTGATGAAATCATCTTATGAGCAAATTTGCAGTAAGTATGGGTGAAATCGCAGTTTTTAGAAGTCTCATTTGAACCTTGTGGGCTGGTAGATGTGCGAGATCAGTACATAATTCACTGACTGCAAAAAATGCCCATAATACTATACAAGTCTGAGATAGCAGTGATATCATGGCAACAAAATTCAATGCATGCACACCACAAGCCTTGCAGTTTTGAGATTGTCCACAATTGACACCCATCTACCAATGTGTCATTCACCATACATAGTCAAACGTTTCAAGGAATTGATGCTGCTAAGGAAATTTGAAGCAAGTGGGACACACCAAGACTGGTTTTCAAAAAGGAAACAGTTGAAAATTTAGTACAACTTGGCCCAGCTAGACTATGACACACGTGCCTCAGATTCGGCACACCATCATATTGACACCTCACACAGTGGCTGGATTTTTGCAGGCTAGACACTGAGCAGTGCTTGTTACATGAGCTGCGATCTCATTCAATCTTGAAATGCAAATTCAGTGGCAAAGTTTTGCAGCAAATGCCTTTTCGGATTGAAAAGAGGGAATGTATCATATACCGTGCTAGCCTGGTCCTAGCATGGCATTCAGCATATAGACATGACTTATTTCACAGGCTTTTAGGAATTAAGGTGAGAATTGAAAATCTAAAAATATTCCCCGCATGTTGCTGTTAGTAAGTAGACTTGTGATCCAAATAACATGAATGCTCGCACCATTGAACCGAATGAACCGATGGACGCTATTTTGGAGTGTTTGTTAGAGACAGATAATGCCGGTAGCCGAAAACGTTGAATCAGTTCATTCTTTTCTCCGGCCCCATTAGCAACTCAGCGTGGATATGTTTGAATGCGGTTTGTTCATGTATCACTTGGACCTTAGTGTAGTAGTTTTTTGAGGAAGTCTGCTAGGAAAGGTGGTTTTCCGCCATTATCAGGTTCCCTAGTGAGACGAAGCGAAGACCATAACTCGTGTCACGTGACGTCATGGGCAGCAGGTAAAACGCGGCTCATATTTTACTTCATTTTTTCAAGTGGCACCACCATAATAATGTAAACCACGAGCACATAGTTAGATGCACGTGCACTGTAACAGCCTCCCCGAACGTCGCGAGCGGCGGGAAAACAGCCGTAAAACGCGTCCCACTGAAAGTTTTCAACTGATGGCTGATTCGTCCGTCCCAGTGGCGCCATCAGTAGGATGCAGGACCCGTGTTATTACGAATACCTACTTAGTTTCTAATGTTGTCATCATAAGTAGTTTGTGAATCCATGTGATGTCGTGAGAAGTAAAAAAAGTCCAATCTCCACATGTCTACCAGTGACGTCATGGGCAACACAAAACTTGTCATTGGGATGATTTACTCGGCCTGGCAGCAACGTTTCGTCAGCTGATTAGCCGGTCCTCATTACAGACCTAAGCCGGCGCCCTTCCCTCCGCAAAATCGGGCGAAAGGTAAAGAACACCTAACTGAGGATATAAGGCGCTTCAAATGTCTACTCTACGGCGCCAAATGAAATGTCGCGGGTGCTGCGTGACCGTCATATCTGATCCATTCACTAATTAATGTGCTGCCAAGATAACACAAATAGTGGCGCAAAAAACTCACAGCGGCCCGCTGGCTGCTGCCATTTCCCTATCGTTTTTAACGTTCTAGCAACAGCCGCGGGCAAGGGAGCCCTGAGTTCATTTGGGGTTTGCTTCGTATCATGTTATTCGCAAGCCGCCCCTTTCGCAAAAGGTGATGCGACGCAGATGCCGGAGCAGCGCACGTTTAAAAGCCGATTCTAAAAGCAGATACTTTTAGCTTTGGCGTTGACTGAAAAGAGACCAAAAGGACTTTACTCCTCTTTCTTTCGTCACCGTCCACTTCCCCGTCCTCCACAGCGTCCCTGGGTTTCACTGGAATTTTTTTGGCCTCCACCGTAACTCAAAACAAGCTAATGGTGTAATGCTGCAAAGCAAGTGAGGGAGGAGCCGTGCTCCAGGTCGACAAGCCCACGGTACCGTCGAATGTCACGCTGTTTTTCTGTGGCCGTGCATAAATAAGGACCGCCCCACCTCATGCATGCAGTTTTTTATGAAGCATTACACGTGGGTGGGGGATAAACAGTGATAAACAAAGACGTCGGTGATGTCAAAATTGCAGACGGGCTCGCTGATTTTGGAGTGACAGATGTCCGCCGTATTAAGGTGCGCAGGGACGCCGATCTTGCTCCCACAAACAACATCGTACTCACTTTTAACCGCCCTGACTTACCATCTGAGGTCAGGGTGTTTCATGTTAAGGTAAAGATACGCCTTTTGCTCCAAGCCCGATGAGATATTTTAAGTGCCAGATGTTCGGTCACACAAAATATTCGTGTCGCAACCAGCCAGCCTGTGGCAATTGTGTCTCGCGGGAGCACGCGCGCGGCTGCGAACAGGCCGTGGTGCGTGACCTGTGGCAACCAACAGGCTCCGCACATGACCGTACATGCCCACAACTTCTTCATGACCGTACAAAGACAGCTTTTGACCGCAGATGCCCAACCTTTGCTGGAGAGAAGGAAATTGCAGCCCTGAAAGCTACAAAGAACGCATCTTTTCGTGCAGCGAGAGACTTACATGAAGTAAGTCACCCAAAACTACCATACGCCACAGCACTTGAGGCTTCTGTCACGCGTCAAGCTTCGTTGAATCAGATGACCGCAGCACACCTGATCCAACTCCCGTTTGGTGTCGCGGTCTTGCCAGTGTCTCATACGCCAGCCATCAAATTGGCCACGTTGTCCTGCCTGTCTCGTCGGCAGCCCGCGCCCCCTCCGAGGCGCGGGCTAAGCCGCCAGCCGCTGCATGACCGCCCCAGCCCCCACGATCGTGAGACGGCGAGTGGATCGTAATCCGCTCAGACCGGGCCTCCCGTGTTCCCCGCAAATGACGACGCGAGCACGGGTTCCAAAGCCGACTCTACCTCAAGAGGCTCAGTGCCGACATTGAATGAGGCACTGGGAAGGGCACTGGACAATGTGGAGCGTCATAAGGCTAAATGCGTGCTCGGGAGGCCAGGCGCGCCCGCCTGTTCGGGCAGAAGGTCAACGCAGCCAGCCGGCTGTCGGGTGCGATCGTGGGCCTGCTTCTACGGGGAGGAAGTCCCACCTCCCAGACGACGGATGGAGGCTCCCCCCAGCGATGGGTCCCCGCTCCCTCCGCTGCCACCCAGGGTCATCGCTTTTTAATCGGTATCCCTGTGCAGAACGCGACGCCGCAAGAAGCGCGGAGCGGTTGGATCCGTCTCATCAGACGGCGGTAGCCCTGGGCTCCGACCAAGGATCCGCTCAGGCTCGGATGGGTCAGACCCATTAGGCGGACTGAGTTCGTCGACGGCTGCAGGCTAGTTTTCACATATGGTGATCGTTATATTTTAACGTTGCCTTAACCGTTAATGCGCCGCTCTGCAGACGCTTTCAATAGTGGAACGACAGGACGGAAGTTGTGCTCCATTTTTACTTCCGTGGCACATGTTTTACAATGGAACTGTAGGGGCACCTGAGCTGATACACATGACCTTCGTGTTCTCGTGGACCAGCGGCTTCCTGTGACAATCTGTCTTCAAGAAGCGAAACTTCAGCCGGACGCTCAATGCACAATGAAAGGCTACTCGGTGTGCCGCAAATATGGGTCACTGATCGTAGTCGCGTGCCGCTGTGCTCTTTTAGCTATTCAACACAGTGTGTCAATCCATCAGTTGGTGCTCCACACCCCTCTCCACGCCTCAGCAGCTCGGATCCGTTTTAACCACAGGCCTATCACGGTGTGTCCATCGTAATTGTCGCCTGGCGGTGCTTTTCCCCTGGTTGAGTTTAGCCGTTTGGTGTTTGGAGTTCTCACGCCTTTCATTATTTTAGACGACTTCAACGCGCACCGCCCCGTATGGGGCTGCGCTCACACTAACTCTCGTGGACGGCTCTGTGAACAGTTTGTACAGCATAAGCCGCCGTGTCTCTTAAACAACAAAACTCGGGTGCATGTAATGCTGCCTTCTGGTCAAACTTCTCGCATTATCTTGAGCCTTGCGAGCCCACAGCTTATGCGGCGTAGAACATGGGCTGTTGGCAACGATCCCATCGGCTGTGGCATTTCCCAGTGTGGCTTGGTTTCCAGGATGCATCTATTCTTGGGCCGCTGTCGCAGATATGAGATCTAAGATCAGTCGACTGGTTTGAACACCGAGTTGACGCTCTGCTACCAGCTGACCCACTGACGGAGCCTGTAGCTGCTGACATCCCCGCGTCTCTGCTCCTGAGTGTCGCCAATCACCGCACTCCAAAAACCACCGGACCACATCGCCGCACCCCAGCTTCATGGTGGACTGAGGGATATCGCACTGCCATTGCGTATGCCGACGTACATTTGAGCGCGTTCGATCGTAGCAGTGCTGCGGTCAACCGGATTGCCTTCCGGAAAGCGAGAGCGGCAGCGAGACACACCGCTCGGAATACGAAATGTGTTTCCTGGAGAGAATGCGTCGGTAAAGTTGACCGGCTCGCCCCGACATCAGAGGTGTGGTCACAGGTCAAACGCCTGTCAGGCCGGTTTTCTTCCACCCCGCTGACAATGGTGTGTGTGGATGGTCAAGATGGCGACGTCAGACTGGTTTTCTTCCGCTCCGCGGACAATGCCGCGCGTGCATGGTCAAGATGCCGTGCACCCCGAAGATGCAGCCAATGTCATCGTTGAGGATTTGGCGGAACGCTGCCGAGTTGTTGTGCCACGAAGCTCACTCCGAGACGATGCCTGTAAATTCCGCCGCGTCCGAAGAGCTCAGCTGCAATCTGCCATTCCCCATGAATGACCTTGAGGCGGCTATTGCTACTCAACGGAGCGTGTCAGAAAGCCCAGATAGCATTCACAACGAAATGCTCACTGGTCACGGATCTCGCAGGTGAGCCGCATCTCGCAAAAACTCCCCGGTCGATAGGCGGCTCCGAAATGGACACGGCCGTTGGTTTCGCATTTGTTCGTAGTCACGACACGCGATCATTTACGCTACCAGTCCGTGTGTCCTTTTATATGGCGGAGCTTGTAGCCATCATTAAGACGCTTTGTGGTCGAAAAGGTGCTGTTCGAAGAGAGTCTGCACATGATTTTATCGAACTCACTAAGCAGTCTTTTGGCATTAACATTTGCATGCGGTAGATCTGCTTAGGACCCATAAATAAGATTTAACATAGTTATTGGCCGGAAAAACCAGGGGAGTGGAGAAATAGATTGGTTGATATCTCGGCAACATGCCTTTATCGAAACAAAAGCAGAAGTGAATTAAGAATTATCTGCAGATGATCTTATTCGATTTTCAGGGTTTTTTAAAGCAGCAAGTCAAGGTTTTTACAGGACACCTACCTTCCAGGGGTCACAATAGGAGCGATTGCCAGCCATTACCACGATACAGTGCACATCTGAGAACTAGGATGCACAAAAATACGTGTACATGCAAATGAATTCAAGCCAACAGGCATCACGCATCACGCTTCATCCAAACATGCAAGCGATTTGAAGTGAATAGGCATCACACGTCGCGCACCAACTATATGTGTAAGCGATTTCAATTGACCGGATTGCATATCGGCCATGATGAGCCATGTACGTCAAGATTTGGTCGCCTACTTTTTATAAGAGCCGATTCACTTATTTTCCTGTCTAGGTGGTCCTGTGCTCAGTAGATGACTTTGAGCTATAAAAGGGGCATGTGGTCAATACCTCCGTCGATTTTAGCCTGAGCGTGTTTTTCCAAAAACTGGTCACCGAAAAGGGTATTCCATGTTTCGTTTTTAGAGTCTCGCAGGTGTTCATTATGTCTCAAACGAATAGGGCGCATGGACTCCCCGTCATAGAATATGCCCCTGCCATGTTTTTCACATAGTTTACAATTGTTATCGTAAATCACGTTTTTTAAAGTGCAAACCCCTCGAAACCCAGACTTGCATGAATGACAATTATTGCTACCGGAAAGCTTTGGCTTCGAGATGGAAGATTTCACCAGATACTTTTTTAGCTTACTGTCGTTCTTCCAAGCTGTGCGTACTCACAGTTTTGATTTTTTACGATGCGTTTAATTTTCCAAAGCAAATGCTCGTCTGCGCAAGGTAGCGTTAAGAATCCGTCATCCGATAGGACGTGTTCCCGCCTCCCACCACCCATCTCTCCACGCTCTGTACGTTTTTGTTTCTTCCAACATTGTACCTAAAAGTCGCGGAGAATATCCATTGCGAAACAGCAAAGTCCGTAGTTTGTTTATGCTCTTTCTTTACTTTTCACTACCTGATGAGTTGTTTAGAGCCCTATGGAATGTGTTACGAATTATGTTGTGCTTAGTGGAAGTTGGATACGCAGACTCGCAGTGAAGAATTATACCAGAGTTGGTTGGCTTGGTAAAGAGCTCCCTTTCTAACGTTGTGCAGTTATTCCTCCTTTCCACCGTTACTAACGTATTCAGATATGGGACCCCCTTTCCGCCCCCATATGCTCCATCGTAAAAGCTAGATTTGGACACTGGTTGTTCATGAACTCTAAAAACTCTTCAAGGGCACGCTGTCCGTGCGTCCATACCCCAGCATAATCATCGATGTATCTAGCTAAGACAGTTGGTTTTAATGGGCTGGCGGTCAGGGCATTCGTTTCCAACTGGTCTAAAAATATCGCCAGAGGATGAGCGCATGGTTTCCCCATTGCTATTCCCAATTTTTAAACCATATCAAAAGAGGATAACTGCGGGCTTTTGGAGCAGTGTCTCCATGATGACGTTTTCTCGTTCGGAGATGACTTCTACCGACAAATATTGTTCTTGTTGGCGCGCTCTAAAGCTCCAATCAACAACAACAACAATTTTTGTCGGTAGAAGTCATCTCTGAACGAGAAAACGTTATCATAGAGACACTGCTCCAAGAGCCCGCAGATATCCTCTTTTGATAGACGAAAACCATCGACTTCATTGAAATGTTTGTATACCTTAGCTCTCACAGAAGCGATAGCCTCATTGACTGGTATATTGCCATATAAATTGACAATATCTACACTGAAGAATCTGCTGCCATCTGGTAATCCTTCTGCCTACGAATGATTAGAGACCTTTTTAAAATAGATAAGACAGTAGTATTAGCCTTATTCCTCGGAAAAACCAGGAGAATGGAGGTATAGTTAGGTTGATATTTCTGCAACATGCCTTTCTCGAAACAATGGCAGAAGAAAGCCTTGGTTAAAAGTCATGAGTGGGAATAAACCTCAAGAGCTGGTTGAGTACTTTCTCTAAAAGACACGAAGTTTTTCTATAGAACCGCTGCACGCAGATATGACAGGTCTGAGGGGCGCTGCAGGTTTGTGATCTTTAGGCAGCCCAGAGAATACAGGCGTTCTTGTGTGTCTATATGTCAAATCTTTGATATCTAGACGAAAAGAAAGACCACAGATATCCTGTTTTGATAGACCGAAAGCATCAGTTTCATTTAAATGTTTGTCTAACTTGGCTTTCACGGCAGCGATAGCTTTATTGACTGGTATGTTGTCATGTAATTTAACAGCATCTGCACTGAAGAACATGCTGCCCTCTGGCAACCCTTCTGCCAGCGAATGGTTAGAAATATTTTTAAAAAGTTTCTGGTATTCCACAGATGAGAGGGAACAAACCTCAAGAGTTGGTTAAGTATTTTCTCCAAAAGACAGGAAGTTTTTTCTGTATGACCACCGCACGCAGATATGACAGGTCTAAGGGGCACCGTAGGTTTGTGATCTTTAGGAAGCCCATAGAATACAGGCGTTCTACTGTGTCTAGGTGTCAAATCTTTAGCCTGTCCAAGGTTAAAAAACCCTTACACTCATCGCTCTGTTTAACTATGATATCGTTTTTGCTAAAGTATCTGATAGAGTCCCGCTGATCTACAGTGACATTCAGTTTGCCCACTTCATGTTTTTGAACGTGCGCAGTGCGTCATCCCTCATTCTTGGAAGGTTCTGGAAGGCTCTTACCGATGTCTGGAAATCTAAACAACACATTTGGAGTGCGACCTCGATGAAACTGATCTTCGTTGTGATCGTCTGCGCGTGCCCCACCGAGGCCGCAACGTGCGTTCGCCGGTTCTGATAGCACTGTTGCGTCGTCTATTGAAGGCGATCGATCTTGGGCCGGTGTAATTGCAGTGCTAGTTGTGTTGCTGTCATTACGGAATTTTGAGACGTAGTCTTTTTGCTAGCTTAAAATCGTTTGCATGTGTGAGTGATACCTGACGCGCGATGTGCCATGCCTGTTCAATTGAAGTCGTTTGCATGTATAACTGATGTGCGACGTGTGATGTCTGTTTACTTCAACTCGCTTGCATGTTTGGGTGAAGCGTGATGCGTGGTGCCTATTTGCTTGAATTCGTCTGCATATATACGTATGTTCGCTCATTCTAATTCTTAGGTAGGCACTGTGTCGTGGTAATGGCTGGCAATCGCTTTGTTTAATCCCCTGAATGTTTGTGTCCTGTAATAACTGTGGCCTGCTTTTTTACAACAACAAAAAAACTGAAAAGTCGAGTAGGATAATTGGCAAGCAATTTTGAATTCACGTCTGCTATTTTTTCGATACAGGCATATTGCCGAAATATCAACCCAGCTCTATCTCCATTCTCATGGCTTTTCTCCGAGGAATAAGGCAAATAATACGGCCTTATCTATGTGAATGACGTTCCTCGCTAATGCACTAAACAACTTACGTTACTTGACTGTCAGCCAGTTCTTCATAGCAATGGCTCACCTGGCGCTTAGCTTGAAGTTGTGCAAATCTGTTAACCAGTCTTGGTCTATTTTCGCGAGTAGTGATTTCGAAAACTCGTTCACACGTCGCGCATGTGTAAGCGTAACTTTTGTACTCCAGAAAAGATGAGATTGATATTGCCCATGCCTTCTGAAATTGAGGGAAGCATGGACATCGTTGAAAAATCAAAGTTGCGCGTGCGCGTAGCTTGGAAGAACGACAATAAGCTAAAAAAATATCTCGCGAAATCTCCCATCTCGAAGTCTAAGTGCCCGGGTGGCAATAGATGTCATTTATGCAAGTCTGGATTTCATGGGGTTTGCACTTAAAAAACATGGTTTACGAAAACGAGTGTAAACTGGGCGAACAACATGGCAGGGACATATTCTATGTCGGGGAGTCCATGCAACCTGTTCGTTTGAGATATAATGAACACCTGCGAGACTCTTAGAACAAAACAGGGAATACCCCTTTCGGTGACCAGTTTTTGGCAAAACACGCTCAGGCTGAAATCGAGGGAGGTATGGACCATATGCCCCTTTTAGAGCTCAAAGTCATCTACAGAGCACAGGACCAACCAGACAGGAAAATAAATGAATCTGCTCTTATACAAAGTAGGCGACCAAATCTCAACGTACAGGGCTCATCATGGCCGATTATGCGAACGTGATATGTGCCTTCACGTGTGATGAGTGCTAGCTTAAAATCGCGTACTTGTGTAAGTGATGTCTGACGCGTGATGTGCGATGTCTGTTAAATTGAAATCTGCTTGCATGTATAATTAATGCGCGATGTGTGATGCCTGTTTACTTCAACTCGCTTGCATGTTTGGATGAGGCGTGATGCATGATGCCAGTTTGTTTGAATTCGTTTGCATGTACACGTATGTTCGCGTATTCTAGTTCTTAGATGTGCGCTATATCGCGGTAATGGCTGGCAATCGTTCTTTGTGTAATTCCCAGAATGTTTTGTCCTGTAAAAACCGTGACCTGCTGTTTCAAAAACAAAACCTAAAAAAGGTCGAGTAAGATCATCGGCAGGCAATTTTGAATTCACTTCTGCTATTGTTTCGATAAAGGCATGTTGCTGAAATATCAACCAATCTATTTCTCCATTCTCCTGGTTTTTCTCCGAGGAATAAGGCTATTACCACTGTCTTATCTATGTGAATAATGTTCCTGGCGAGTGCACTGAACAACCTACTCAGGGCCCCTCAAACTTAAGCAGGCAACCCCACCGTGACGTCACCGCGGAGCGCCCGGACAACCCACGACATTGTAAGCCCAAAGCAGAGGGTCTTTTTCAGAGGCAGCCTTTAGGCAGATTGAGAAGTTAAAGACGGCTGAAACGCTTTCAGCATGATACAAAGCGTGTGTCCTCTCGTGCGCCAGGTGTGCTTTTGAAGCACAGTGCCTTAGCTTTGAATTGCAAGTCATTTTGCACAGACGTTGAACGCTAACCTGAGTGGCGCCGCCGGTGCCAACACCTGGACAGGCCAGCCCAGCTACATCCCGCAATCTTCATACATTCCCAGGCAGAGATTCACTTGACTACCATTTCAAAGCTTTGCTGAAATTACTTCGCGGACCAAAACTGCCACGTCGGCCGTCTCAGGGCGCTGACCGTGATATATAGCGGACATTGGCTGGCTTTGATGCACAGCAGACAGATATAAAGCCAGTGGCTGGGTGCGGTACATCGTCAGCAGTGCGTCGTCTCTCATCGGAGGCGGTGGCCCCACTCCCTCCACCACGCGGCCGGTGATATGAGCGACATCGTTGTCTTAAGGTCAATCCTTCACACAGATAAGATTTAAAAGAGTAATACAAAAGCGTCTGCCCAGGAAAAACTTCCGGTTCAATACTGTTAAATACTGTTTACAGCGTCTCAATACCTTGATTTATGTGCCAACGGAAAAAGTGACGGTCGAATTCTAAAGGCCACCCGCACGAACACGTCATATGCGGAGTGTACCATATCTACCATAAATCAAGATATATTCTCCATTTAGGTCCAAAGCTGTCTGCCTTTTTACACTTACATGTTTTTAATTGTCGTTGAAATAGAGGCATTTCGCCTACAAAGAATCAAAGCTAAGACACAAGAGTGTATACAAGAACGTATACGCATGCAAGAACGTATCTTGTATGCGCAATGTATACGTATACATCGCGCATACAGGAGCGTAGTATCGGCAGCATAAGCAAAAGGGATAGAGTAAAGTAATAAAGCACAGCTCAATGAAACATTTCCCTTGCTATTTCATTAGCCAGCATGGGATATGCATTTGATTTACCGTTTCTGTCTTTCAGTTTTAGGTAAACGTGTATTTAATTTCCATAATTGCTATTTTTACGTCAACGTATTATTCGTTCACGGACCATGCACTGCACATCGCGCATCTTTTGATGGATGGAATTGTCTCATGCTGTTCGCTTTGAGCATTGTTATTCAATGAGCGGTTTGTATGTTTACTACTCCAGTTACTGTTTCAATGTGACTATGGTTGTTGGCAGCGCTGATGTAGACTGCCGTGAGGGTACTCCACATCGGAGGTAGTGACATCCTGGCTGATTTATATTTCAGTTCAGTTCATCTCCACTGATGAAATAGTGTCACAGCCCAAAAATTTTCTTTGGTTTGTATGGAAGAACGAAGCTATCGGGTACCTCTCTCAAGCAAAATTCTACTACTAAAATGCTCCCCCAAGCAAAATTCACTATAAAACACACCGATATCATTGAGAAGGTATCGTTAGCTCTAGCCAATGGCTTTTCGAGGACGTCGCTTGTCAGGGCTAACAGCAGCTTGCGAACGCAGCGAACGCAGTGTATTGCAGCTACGATGTTGATTTTTTTGTGTTTACATTCAGCTGAGGGCTGCGGGTGTACGTGGTTGGTCATATGGTAAAGCTGGTCAGTTGATACGCACCGCGATTAATTCAACTCAACCTACCTTATATTGAGATGAGGCACAAGCATTGTGCCGTGTCAATCGGCTGCACGATACTCTATGAAAATGTGACTGTTCTACGTTTTTTGGCAGTGGCTATAGGCGCCTAAGATTTCTGTGCCCTGAAATTAATGACGGAGTTCTGAGTGCACATGCACCGAATTTAGCGTTCCAAATGACGAGGCGCATGCGCCGAAATTGTTGCTGTGATGCCCTTGGTACACCAGGCATGTCCGGGTGTCATATTTTTTCGTCTCGAATTACGCAAGGGATCTTCAAGTGCTCATCGCCATATACCGCCAGCGCTCTTCCCATACGCACGAGACCGTAGCAGCCAAGATAATGGCCGTGTCACCAGCGCGCAAGTACTCGCCTCATAGAAGCCAATGCATTGGTCCTTTCCTGTCCGCTGATTGGCTCATTTTTATCTTTGTATTTGTTCATGCACAGCCATCGATGCCATCGTTAAAAGTAAACAAGTAATGAATGTCGTAAGCCCCAAACGCACATTTAAACATCAAAATTAGCTATCTATTATCTATAAATGAATTATCGATAATTAATATTAATTGCAGCTATCTATCGTTTAATAAATACATAGTTGCAAAACTCTCCAGAGGCGTGTATTTGGAAAATCGGAAACACTAGACACACTCCCTCTAATCTACTAAAAGAAGAGATTTCATTGCGGCTCGACTCTGTACCGGGCTGAAAAGACCTTACTCAGATACTGTGCTGTATTTCAAGCCACGTCGACATTGCAGAAAATAACCTGGCTGCCGCTGCCGCAAAACGTGCTACTCTCCGCCTCTGTCGAAGGGCTTCTCCAAAAGGCTTTCCCAAAATACCCGCTACAGACCTGTAACCTGTCATCTTTGCTTTTTTGCGCGGAGAAAAGCAGAGTACCTGGGATGCAGTGGACACCAGAAAACTGAAAACCATTAAGCCTGTTACCCAGGGCCGGCAGTCATCCCAAGGAGAGTTTAAACGGGGGGAAGTTATCTTGTGTCGTTTGCCAGTAGGCCATGCTTATGCCACACATCTATGCCTTCTGCGTAGCGACGAACTATCTCGGTGTCGGCACTGCACGCCACCATAGCGATGGGATATATGCCCGGATGCTGTCCGCACTACGCGTCGAACGTCTGTGGTACTTTGGCCCGGTTGCGCCGTCTCTGACGCTCTCTGATTTACTGTGACAACTCGCCATATGTCGGACATATCTTCAAATTTGTATCGCACATTAAGTTATGCACTTTATATACACCTTCCCAAGGAGTTCATGCCGCGTGTAAAAAGTTTTTAAGCTGCTGAAAAGTCTTGACTAACATTTATTATGGACGCTGCATGACCGTGCAGTAAATGCGCTCCAAAGAAAGAAAAAAAAACAATTTAGCCGGCGGGTCGATGTGATCATCTGATGGCTGACGACCAATGCAAAGTTTTTGCTTCATTTGTTATGAAGAAGTATAAATATCACGGTATTTAGAATATATCGAGAACGTGATGCGCAAGTACAGCGGATGCCAAAAATTCAATAACCAACGGAAATATCACACATAAGGTCGGTAACGCGTAAAGTAATGCTCGACAATTGCGCGCGAAAATTCAACGGCGCATATGCGACTACTGCTTTAAGACCAAGACGCCAAGACCAGTAAGGACGGAACCTGAGCGATTATGGGTGCCACGGCAGGCCAGCCAAGAGGCTTCCGTCAAGGAGTAAAGGGTGCTCAAAACAAGCGAGAAGTATGCAAGGCCAACGCGGTGGACCCCTGAACGATCGGGAGTGCCCCGGCAGGCTGGGATATGGGAACCCGGCCAGAGCACAGGGCCCTCTGAGCAAATGGAAATTACCCAAGACTAGTGTGCGTGCATTAATGCCCCTGTGTAATCGAGAGTGCCTGGGCAGGTTAACAGAAAGGGCACCGAAAGGAGCGAAGGGTCCTCCGCAAACGGGATTCAAAGGAAAAAGCCCAAGATCAATGTAGAGGCCCCTGAGCATCGAGTGGCTCGGTGCCTTATCTTATATGGGCCCAAGCAGCAGGAGAAGGTCCTCCAAGCAAATGGAATAAACCTGATACTAATATGAACGGCCCCTGAGCAGCTGAGTGTACCGTGGCATACGGAGCCCCGGCAAAAGCTTAGCGTTTTGGGCAAATGGGAAAAATCCATGGAGGGCCCCTGATCGATCAAGACTGGCCAGGTATGGGAGCAGATAGCGCCCCAGCAACAGCGTGGAGGCCTACGAAAAAATGCAAGGAGATGAAGGGCAGCGTGGACGGCTCCTTAGCGATCGGAATGACCCGGCAAGTGGACATCTAGGGCCCCGGCAACAGCATAACGCCTCTGGACATCGTAATGAGCCTCGAAATGTCCCCCAGTTACCATCACCCTTTCAATCGGCGAGGTCATGGGCCCCTTTGAAGCCTATGGGTCCGCTTGGGGCGCAAAGGGGGGGGGGGGCGTGGTTCCAAATCCCACTCTACACCCGCCACTGGCCCGAACAGGTTGATAGAGTGATATCCAAGACACAGTATGGAGTGGCCAGGAATGATCGAGTGCGCTCAAGCTGGTTAACGGATCGGGGGCTCTGACAAGAGCGCAGGGGCCTCCATTCAAATGATAAATACCCACGACATAATGAGGGGGGCCAACAAATGATGTAGTGTACCCGCGCAGGTCAACAGATAGGGCTCAAGACAAGAGGGTGGCGCGGTCCATTCAACTAGGAAGTACCCCAGACGCAACGCAAAAGGCCCGAAACGACCGAGTGTGGCCCAGCAGGTCATCAGATAGGATCCCCGACACGACCTTAGGGCCCTCCATTCAAGTAAGAAATACCCAAGACCGAGTGTGGAGGGCACCCAAAAGATCGAGTGTACCCGAGCAGGCTATCAGATAGCCCCGACAGGAGCGTAGGGCTCTACATTAAAAGACCAGGACCCTGTGTGCAGGACCATAGAACAATCCAGTGTGCCCGAGGAGATGAGCAGATGGGGCCCCTATCAAGTGCGCAAAGCCCTTCATTCAGATAGAAAGTGCTCAAAATACAATGTGGAGCGGCTAGAACGACCGAGCTTGCCTGAGTAGGTTAGCAGGTGGGGTCCCCGACAAAAGCATCAGGCCCTCCATTCAAATAACAAATACCCACGACACAATATAAAGGGTCTCCGAGTAACTGAACGGACCAGAGCAGAGTAGCAGATAGGGCCCCGACAAGAGCATAGAAAGTACCCAAGATCCTTCATTGTATGGGCCCTCCATTCAAATCAGAAGTACCCAAGATCCAATGTAGAGGGCCCCCGAACGAACGAGGGTGTCCGAGCAGGTTATTAGATAGGGCCCTCGACGAGGGCGTGGAGCCCTGCAATCAAGTAAGAAGACCCGGCAAGAGCGTGGGGCCCTAGGCAAGTGAGAGAGAATTGAAAGAGCTGTAGATCAATGTAAATGGGCCATGAGCATATCGTGAGTGTGTCGGTAGGTTAACTGTGACCAACTGAAGGGCCCCTGAACTACCGAGAATACCTCAGCAGGTAACATGGGACCCCCGGCCTTAGCGTATAGAGCGCTTTGAGCGAATGGGAAGAACCCGTGGAAGGTCCCTGATTGATAAGTGTCCCGGCACGCTAGCAAGAAGGGCCCAGCAACAGCGCGGGGTCCTCTTAGCAAATGCAAGGAGATCAATGGCAACATAACGGGCTCCTTAACAATCGTGTTGACCCTGCAAGTGGACGTATGGGGTCCCCGGTAGCAGCGTAGGGACTCTGGACAGCGTAATGGGCCTTAAATCTCCCAATCACCACCCTCTCAATTAGTGAAGAGTAATTGCTGTCTGCTCGTGCACCCTTCACTTTCGCTTGCGACTGCTCTTGGTAGTCTGGAGACACAAAGAGGTCCAATTTTTCTGCATTTTGTGTAAAAACTGTGTCTGTTTGGCCGTCTATGGACCGCTTCGGATCCTGTGGGCCTCTTCGGGGCCCAAGGTGGGGGGGGGGGGGGGGGAAATGGCTCGCGCTCTCCTCTCTGGATCCGCCCCTGACTGGCCGAAATCCACGGCTCGAATAAGCGACGGCTTTTGAGCAACACTGCACGATTGTCCACGGTCGGCGCGGGAGGCGGGCGGCAACCGACGACACCGCAGAACACGGGCGGCTGGACAGGACTTTTGCGTGTGATTTGGAGCGCAGACACGCGCGTAGGAACAGCAGCATAGAATATCATGACGCCGTGGGTTAAATTGAAAGAAAACACTTTGGCACCAAATGACTGTTGTATGCACTTGCGGACTGCCCAGGGTTCAGGATGGGAGCAGTTCTTGCAAATAATTAATTTCTCACTGAGAAATGAGACACCGAATACGACAGGCTTCGGTCTCTTCTTTAATGACTTTTTGGGTTATGCGTATGGATCTATAGCAAAATTAACGACCGAACTTGAGAACTGCTGTTAGCATGATTTCATTCACGAGAAGCTTCGCCTGCTCTGTGCGGTGTTTCAGCTGGCTCAGCAGCTGCGAACAGTACAAAGGCGTACACACAACTGCACGACAGGAGGCACGGCTTGGGCGATCCGATCAGGTGACAGAGTCTGCTAACGCAGGTTTGGTGCACGCTCCAAGATGACGACCCATGGATAGGGTTTCTTATCGTTGTATCTATGCATGGTCGCAGGCATGTATATATTTTCGATTAAGAGAAGTCTGACACCCCAATCAGTCCGCGTTATGAAAAACGGCGACTCAGGGCAATGATTAAGAGAAAAAAAAAACATTAGGGCCGCACAGAATGATGCGGTCCCAGATCCCTGAAAGATAATAACATTCGCGTCACAGTAAGGTGTCCGAAAGAAAGATTAAAAGATGTGAGGCTGCATTGCGCATTGCAGCCCAAATTCGAAAGATAATGTCGTCTATACGTACCAAAAATCGCAGCATTTGTTCGCTGCTTATCGCACAAGCACGCCAATTCGCAAGATCATAATGCGTACCGAACAGCTTTCTAGGCGTTACCACCACCCGCCCGATAGGCTGCGACACAGCAGGCTCCGCACCACGCCAACCCACAACCTTGACTCATACGCAACGACGAAGTTTTATAAATGAGGGTTTGCAGTTATGTTTTGAATCAGAGTTTATAATCATACAAAAGTACACTGCATTCAAGTAACTTACATTTTGGACTGCAACCTATTTCTCCGCCGAGAACGTGCGAAAATATTTTATCTCGCTCCCAGCACGATACTTAACACACAGGTGCCTCTTATGAGGTCAATGACCCATAACACTAAAAAGTCAATGGCCAACATAACAACTTACACCCCCAGAGAATGAAGTGGTCCTAGCTCATGGCCGTCAGGTTTGGCCCACTTGGAACCGGATGAGCTTGCGCTCCTCTCGACCACTCATTGTGAACATTTTGGCTGGTTCAGATGGTGGCTGGTGGCTTAGAGCTTGCTCTTCATTGCCTCTTGCGGGTTCATTCTCCGTCGCTTCATCCCTGTAATTGCTCCGTTCCGCCGTGTTGGAAGATCCCCAGTGGACGTCTGACTGCTGACTTCATGCGTTGTTTGGTTGCCCTTTTCTGCTGACCTACTTCTGTTGGCCGCTTTTTACACTTGTCCCTGTGGATGGGAACCTCTCCACTCCATCTTATGGGGATACGCGCCACTGCGTCGCTGACTATGGCAGACACTTGCACCTTGTTTTTTCATCGGTTTTCACGACGTTTTTGCCGTTTTCAGGTCTCGTCGCAGACAGATTTGACTCCGCCTTCTTACCAGCATTTTCCTCTTTCCAGCTGGCTCGTTAGATTGGCCAAGAGAAAGCAGCTGTCCTGCATGACGTGACCATACCAATCGTTATACCGTTACTAGGAAAGAAACAGGTCCAGTGCGGCCAACACTGTGACCTTTCTTCTATTTTGCTCCGCCAGCGTAGTTACGCACTAATACTGGATCACCAGCCGTGTATTCCGGAAATCTTTTGTTGGCATCCTCCATCTGCTTGACTTGAGCTTCAGCACATTTCCGGCGGGTCTTGGCTTCATTAGATCCAGTCTGGTTCTCATGACTCTTTCCACCATGACTTCTGCGGGTGCCACCCCGGGCGCCACTCCGGGTGCCACTAGCGGGTGCCACTCCGGGTGCCACTAGCGGGTGCCACTCTGGGTACCACTCCGGGTGCCACTCCGGGTGCCACTAGCGGGTGCCACTCCGGGTGCCACTCTGGGTGTCACTCGCGGCTACCACTCTCGTTGTGCTGTACTGGGTATTTCGACACCACATAAAAAACGATGACAGCTGTAGCTCGAGCGGTCGGCCGTCTCATCTCATCAGAGATGCTTTTAGGCTCTGCTTGACTGTTTGCACCACTCTTTCAGGGAGTCCGTTGGACTGAGGAGGATACGGTGCTATCCGTATGTGCTTGATGCTGAGCTTGATCATGAACTATTGAAATTCTTTGGACGTCAGCTGAGCTCCGTTGTCCGCCACTACTGGTGACGAATGTCGTGGATTTAGTGTCTTAGTGTCACACTTTGACACTGGACCCGTGAGGCGCCACGAACGAGGAACTTTCTGGGTGGTTTTGAGCAGACCAAGATCCGAGCAATGTTTGCAACTGAATGCAGCTGAGGGGTAACTGTAACGAAATCGGTGTACTTATTTCAAGCAGTGCATTTTCCTAACCTGGCCGTGGATAGTCTGGGTCGAATAGATAAAGAGCGAGAATGCTGCTTGACATGTACAGGCATGTAGGTGGAGGCTGCTTTTTGAAAGATTGCTGGTTTCCGAAATATGAAATTGGAATGACCCGTTTCGCCTTCGTAAATAATTGGTAACCTCTGGGAAAACGAAAATACTTGCCAGCTCACGCAAGGGAGTCATTTTCATCCAGCGAAAATTTGGGATATAAAAGGCATCAGTTATATAGCACACAAATAATACAAACAACAAAGTCTCCTTGCTTTCCGGTCATAAAATTTTAAGAAAAATATATGTATATAAGTATGACTAATAAGGGAACTTGTCTTACTGTGCGCAACCATATAAAGCTAAGCGTGCTACGTATGCACATACATGTAGCTCATTTACTTTCTACAGATCGTGTTAAGTCCTGTGATTTTGAGGCTGAGTGTTTCGGAGCAACGGGCAAAATAAGCTCAAGTTGGCTGCTAACTACCATCAAAACCATGCACGGCCTTGATTCCTAGCTTATATACGGCCAGCCGTCTGGGCGATGTTATCAGCTGATGGCTGGGGACAAACGCAGACTTTGTCCCTTGTTGTAGAGGAGTGCAAAATATCGTAGCATTCAAAACATGTTAAGAACTTGATACACACGTATAATAAATGTCACACACTGAAAAGCTGAGGAAAATGACACATGCCATGTCGGCGTCACGTACAATTACGTTCGACAATTGCGCCTAAAACTCATCGGCGCTTATCCGGCTGTTGCTCTAAGCCTATGGCATCAAGGCTAACAAGGACAGAACCTGAGCGACCATGAGTGCCGCAGGAGGCTAACAGAGAGGCTTCTGTCAACAAACTAGTGCAGGGTCTCAGAGGAAGCAAACAAAATCCGAGACCAACGTGGCGTGCATAATCTTATATGAGCCCCAACAACAGCACAAGGCCGGCTGAGGAAATGGAAAAACCCGAGACTAATATGAAGGGCCGCTGAGCAACTGAATACACCTTGGCAAATGGGAGCCGCGGAAAAAACGTATCGAGCCTTTCGGGCGAATGGAAAGAATCTGTGGAGGAAAACCTGATCAATCAAGATCGCCCAGGCATGGAAAGACATAGCGTCCCAACAACAGCGTTGGGCCCTACGAGAAAATGCAAAGAAATCAAGGTCCTTACCAATCAGATTGACCCGGCAATGGGACATATAGAGCCCAGGCAACAGCGCAATGCCTCCGAACAGCGTAATGAGCCCATATTTTCCACAAACGACACCTTCTCAATCAACGAAAGATTGACTTTGTTTGTTCATGAACTCTTTACTTTTGCTAGCAGACGTTCTTAGTCCTCTGTGGTCCCAAAGTCGTCTAATTTTGTTGTGTTATTGTTTTGTTGGAAAGCTACGCCCGTTCTGTCGGTTATGTGCCTCTTCGGAGCATATGGGGCCCCCTCGGCATGGTCCATGGGGCATGGCCCCATGTCTCTGTATCCGCCACCGGCCCGATCAGCTTAACAGACGGGCCCTGCCAAGAACATAGGGCTATCCATTGAAACAAGAAGCATCCAAGACACAGCATGGACGGCCCGATATCATCGCGCGTGCCCGAGCAGGTTAACAGATGGGGGCCTCCAGCAAGAGCGTAGGACCCCCCCCCCCCCATTCAAACAGGACGTACCCAAGACGCAGTGTAGAGGCCCCCCGAACGATCGCCCCCAAGGCCCAAGGCCCCCGAACGATCGGATGCGCAAGAGCAGGTTATAAGACAGGCTCCCGACAAGGGCGTGGGGCCCCTATTCAAACCATAAGCACTGAAGACCCAGTGTGGAGGGCCCTCGCAAGATCGAATGTACCCGAGTAAGCTATAAAATGGCCCCCTACAAGAGCGTAGGGCTCTACATTAAAATACCCGATGTGCAGAGCCCCCAAACAGTCCAATGTGTCCTAGCAGGTTAACAGATGGGTCTCTGACAAGTGTGTAAGGCCCTCCATTCAAATAGAAAGCACGCGAGACTCAACTTGGAGATCACGAACGACCGGATGTGCCGAAGCAGATGTGCCCCCAACAAGAGCACAGGGCTCTAAGCAAGTGACAGGGAGTTGGAAGCGCCCTAAACCCACGCAGAGGGCCCATGAATATATCACGAGTGTGTCGGTAGGTTAACCGAGACCAACGTAAAAGGCACCCGAACAACCGAGGATATCCTAACAGGTTAAAATATGGAGCCCCGGCTATAACCCACAGAGCATTTCTGGCGAGTGGGAAGAGTTCGTGAAAGACCACGACTGACAAGAGCGCTCTGGCACGCTAGCGGGAAGTGCCCAGCAACAGCGCAGGGCCCGCCGAGCAAATACAAAGATGTCAAGGGCAACGTGGAAGGCTCCTTAATGATCGGAATGACCCTGCAAGTGGGTGTATAGGTCCTCCAGAAGAAGCATGGGGGCCCCTGGACAGCGTAAAGAGGCTTGGAATTTCTAATTAACAACACTTTCGGTCATTGAAGATCTTTTTTTGTCTTCTGGTGGGCTCATCACTTTTGCTTGCAACTGCCTTTCGTCATCCGGAAATTCGGCCATGTCCAACTTTGTTGCGCTTTTTGTTTTAAAAAGAACTGCACCTTTTCGGCCTTCTATGGGACACATCGGAGCCTATGGCCCCTTCGGGCCCAAGGGAGGGGTCTATGACCCCGTCCCCCTCCCCCCTCTGGATCCGTCCCTGCCCCGCTCTGCGACGACAGCCCGACCACACAAGGAACGCAATCCCTCCATACCGATTCCCGAGATATTTTAAGCTGCGGTTCATGTTTGAGATATTTAGCCCCACATATTGCGCCGCAGCGCGAGGCCTCATGGAGCGCAGTGCGGCGTGGAGGGGGGGGGGGGGGGGGGGGCGCCGCGGTCTGGCGAATGCCGGACTCAGAAGGGTACGTGCTGCAATCCTTTCTGACGCACGGCGTGATATTAGTGATCGGGTCTAACGGCACGGCTTTGTCTGACGTCACATCAAGGACACCATTGCTCCAAAGAGTGGAATTGGTTCTTTGCGACACGAGCTCGGACGGCGTTAGTTAATGCCCGGAAGGTTATTCCGGAATGGTTCTCTAGCGACACGGCAGAGCCTCGTCAAATTCTGCATAGCTGTAGGCAACTGAACAGCGAATCGTTTGATGTGAGCAACTTAGATGTACCTTGTAAGGTCAGGTTTAAGGTCTTGTAAGGTGTAAGGTCAGGTTAGGTAGGTAAGGTTTAGATGTACCTTCTTATGGCAGATCAAAGTCAGGGTATGGATTCAGTCAAGTCAATTTCTAGGGAATCGTTCAATCTGATGAAACAAAGAAGTGCTAGACGAAGCCATGCATGTCTGTGATACTTTTCTAGGTAACGCAACGATTGAACGAACAATTTACATTGACCTAGAGTCAGGTGTGAAGGTCAGACCAAGATCAAAACCAGCCTGTTTCATTACTTTAGGGCTTGCCTTATGCCTTTTGCTCATTAGGGTAGTTTCCGGTGCTCATTTCGAATTTATTGATAACAGGAGCCACATTATACATGTTGCATGGACTTTTTATGGTCAGAATAGGTTACTGACCTGAAATGACTCAGGCCAACATTCTAACTCACAATTATACTGCCTAGCGTGATCTTTGACGATTATTCAGGTGCGAAACTCAAAGCAGGCTTGCATGAGTTTGGTCACCGTGTCCTTCGAAAGGTAAAAAAGGTTGCCGACCTTAAATAAGCATGTAACTCTTTACTTAGAGCAGGTATCTAAGTCCCCGGGGCACTTCGGACGCCGACCTGGAGTTTGACCTTGTTTTACCGTATTTGAACTGAAGGTCATGACGGAATAATCTATAACTTTCTCCTAAGTGAGTTCACGTACAGGTCAACACACCCTGTAAATTTGATGTCTCTAGCTCTCTTACTTTCTGAGATCTCAGGGGTCAATTCGACCCCCTGATATTTTCATTTGAGATTTGACCCCCACCCTTCGTTCGGGTGGGGATCAAATTGACCCCCAACCGAGCAAAGGATGTCTAAGCCTTTGCTCGCGCGGTCGAACCGGCCGCCCGGACACGTGTTTTAGCGACGGTCGGGCGATGGCTGCAGGCCGCTGCTCGGGGACCAGCGCCTGACGGTTCCGTTCCGGTCCCGTCGGCCGGCAACGGCCTTCTCTTCTTACGACCCGCGACTACTTATGATTGCCTTCTCTTCTGGACATTGCTAACACGTGCCTCGCTCTCCAGCATTCCCAGTCTGTCGAGGTACGTGCCGGCGCGTTCAATCTTCAAATCTGGGGGGCCGGCTAAGCCATCCAGTGGTTGATCAATCTTTTACCTGCCAGTCGGTGCTAATACGGTGGAAATAATTGTGTGATGCCACACCTATGGTCCCCTGTCTTCAAATCATCCTCTCAACCGCAGCCAATGGAGTTTCAAGCCAAATCATTGTAGCGAACCGTCCCTTTACACGTTTCGGATCAAATTTTGGCAGTATTGGACAAGAAGAACTTTTTTATCAGCTGTTTACTACACACGCTGCGTATTGCATACATCTGCAAGGGTTTCGTGTAAGAGACAATGCAAGATTCTCAAAGACCTCTATTAAATTGCATGCAAATACAGATCGGATGCATTTACATATACTGTTGGGGCCATCGCAACTGGATTACGGCTATTACAGCCTCTCGTCGGAACAACAACATGAAAGATGTGCCATTCTCACAGAATGTACCCACCCGCACTCGCTCGCTGTCAGACCGTCTGTGAAGCTCACACTCTGGGTGTGGCTCTGCAAATATGCTCGTTACAGTGAAAACGCTATTTTAGCAGGAGCTTTGAGTGGTTTATCACATCAAAATATTTATTCAATTACGGTAGACAAAACAGGGGCACCTCTCCATGGTGACTGTGGATAGGTTATGGTCCGACATGGAAGTCAATGCGGTTTGCGTCTGAGTATGGGGGCGGCTACCGTGCTGATTAGGAGCGACGAGGTGATTTTCAGAAAGATGATTTTAGAACTGCTGAAGGAAGGCGCGCTCTACAATCTTGACAATGACTTAAACGAAGGAAGTGAGACGGAGCTGGGAGCATCAGAAAGATCGTTGGGTTTTAAGTAGGATGGACGTGGTACTTCCCTGAATTAAAAAGATTGGACTAGGATATGGCGTAGCTGACCAACTGCAGAAACATTTCACTCATGGCATCAACACACGTCTGATTAACTGCAAAAGCACCCCACTCACGACAACAGCACACGTTAAATCAACTGTAAAATCATAACACTCGCGGCAGCAAAACACGGCCGAACAACTGCAGAAACACCTCACTCACCGCAAAAAAAAACCCGGCCGAACAACTTTAGAAACACCTCACTCACCGCAAAAAAACACGGCCTGTCACTTAGGTCCGAAACTGTAAACCGTCGAGTATTGACAATATATGAAATTTTCATTTATCCCGTCGTTTAACCAGCACTTTTTGGCGTGCTGAAAGTCAATAGCTGTCGGTATGAGACGTCTTACATCATAATCTTGACATTGACTTGACCGAGGTTATAATTTATTTGGAAACCATTGGCAATTAACCAGGATGCCTAACGGACCTTCCCACATTTTGTGCAATCCTTTGGAAAATCCAACCAACACCTGTTGAGAAGGAGGATATTACCATATTGGTTGCACCCACTTGCAATTTACGTACTGCGTACGAAACTCAACAAGGATCCAAAGTGACAGTAAACGCCATACTGGCACGCGTCTTGATTTTGCAAATATTGTCCATAGGCGGCACGATATGTGAGGCTAGTATAATAAGAAGGAAGTATGGTGGTGCTCTGAGGTGTTGAGTGCATCACTTGGACTCGAAAATAAACAAAATCAGTTTTCTTATAATGCGCTGTTGGTTATTCAGTTGCACTCCCAAGGTGGAAGTAATCAGATGGTCAAGTTGGTATGAGAGCTGGGCGTTATAAGTTTGGGGAATGTATAAAAACATAAATCGATGGTGCGGCCCAATAGTCGTGCAGCACAGGTCGCGACTTGAAGAGGTGTTGTGAGAGCCAGAGAGGGACGTCTGTGTTCATTCGTTTTGCTGAACATCACTTTACTGGACGACGGTAACTTAGTCAGTTGGTGAGTGGTAACGAACCGTAACTAGGTGAGCAATCAGCATCACAGGCTTTCCTGAAAATAGTAACATCGATGCCCTTTATTATAGAGAATTCGCATTTCATGCTTCGTTGAGCAGTTTTTTTATGTAATCTGTCAACAACTTGTAAATCAACAACTGAAATGAAATGGGCCTTAGATGCGTATTGCACGTCAAGCCAGTTGGGGTGGAGGCATTGAATGGGTCGACAACGTCTCTCTCGAATTCACTGAAGATTTGCACGCAAATACAAACTAAAAGTCATACTGTACTGCTCAGACTTGCTGTGCATTTTGTTAACTGCATTCTTAGTTAAGCAGTCTGCACAAATGCCTTGTTAGGCCAAATTATCAAGCGATTTGAATGGATTTTAACGCACCTGAGTTCGTGGAATCAAAAATGTAAACGTTCGATTTGATCCTGAAATGAGGTTCTGAGTTTCCTTATACGATATAATGAGATCCATGATTAAATAAATAATCCGTCCACATATCCAGTTTGTGTAGGCCTCTAAATGGACCCACGCCGGCCGTGCTATGGCACGCGAAATAAGTGCAATTTATTGATAAACATTTCCGTGCTGCGATCTCCCTCGAATTTCATGCTGCTAACTCACATCACAAGAACTAACATGCTTTAACACAGAGAAACTCTTGGCGCATGCTGGCCACTTCCCAGACAAATCGTGAACTTCGTCGGTTTTATTGACTGCATAGAATTGTACGCATCACCATCATCCCTGCATAGGAATATTGCATCTTGTCACAAACCGCGCCAAATCCCAGCTCAACTCGTCCCGACTGCATGTAAAACATCAAGTGGATATGTTTATTCGTGCAACAGCTGGAATCGTCACGAACCATCATGCAACGCAGAGGCACGTCGGTTTTCATCCTCTACGCCAATAGTAGCGACGACGCCCACCACCACCGCCACCGCCACCGCCTCCACCGCCGCCCCCTCCGCCGCCTTCGCCTCCGCCTCCGCCCCCGCCGCCGCCGCCGCCGCCGCCACCAGGGGTGAAAAAAACCGTAGACACTGACTCCCACCGGACTGCGATGCCGGATTTTGTCTCCTTGGCTTTTTGATGAAGCTGGTAAACCCATAATCGTATTCGTCAACTTCTCAGGGGAGCTTTGGTCGGATCGCGACATCATCGTAGTTTTACCTACCATGTCCTTGACCAGACACGTGTTTTTTTGCATTTACACATTTTTGGCTTTTTTGGCATTTTGGCGCCGATTTTTTGCATTTACGCTGAATTCACCTTGAATATGTACAAAATCGCGCCGACACGGTGTCAGTAAAAAATGCCAAATACGCCACGTACAGTTCAGCACACAACAAAAGTCTAAGAACCCTGTCTACGGTACTTCAGCACTCGCCGTGAGCTCCAGAACGTTAACCGCGCATGCAAAATTTGATCCAAGGGCTGACTCACGATGTCGACACTCCTTTTCTCATCAACTACTTGAAAAGGCAGGAGCGATATGATCGGCATGCTCTGTGCCGGGCGATCACCGTTCCCGTGAGCATGTGCTTCACTTTGACAGACCGCCTCACGAAGTCAAACTGGTGACGCCTCTGAACAGCTCTTATGAGATGTTCGGCACCATCAAGCTCAGGACCATTCCATCGAATCGTGAGCTCCTTCGCGGCATTGCCATGCCTCAGCTGCCGATGCATGAAGAAAACCTCCTTGAGGACGCTGCCCATGGACTCAACCACACTTTCGACAGGGCTGAGCACCCACGCGCGGACGACTAGACTGACGAAAGGTTCGATCGAGCGACCACATTTCCACAAAGCTTTCAAGAGAGCTTGGTTGGAGCTAGTGCATTCCTCACTACGCAGGATGCCGATTGCTTCGCGAATTCTGCAGCTCGGCGCCGCAGCCGATGGCGGGATCAGCTTGCCGGACACCAGATATCTGATGGCTTCGGAGACTGTGCTCACCTGGGCGTCGACTGATTTTTTTAGGTCCGGAAACCCTTTAGGTCACCAACCGACCGGACATAGAGCATGTTGTCCAGGAGCGCCTTGTTTGCTGTTCCTTTTCTTCCACCATCCTTGCTAGCTCCCTCTCTCCTTGACTTCAAGTTGCGGACCAGGGCAGCACAAAACGCCACGATAGGACGGGCCTGTGGATTGCAGTCTGCTTGAGTCCGAGGGAGATCGAATCGCAAAGGGATAATTCGCTTCGAGCCAGGTTCAGAAGTCACCGGTGCTGTATCAATTTCGTGCAGAAACTTGACTGCTTGGTGATTGTCATTTTCGGGTGCGTTTGTCGGCCCAATAAGCTGCAGGCTTGAACAACAATACAGGTTGAAACTAAACACCACCTTAACAATTATACGCCCAGCGCTGTGGAACTGTGGAACTGTGGAAACTGTGGAAAACTGTGGAATAGGCAGGTTAATGACAAAATATCAGGAGCACCAGAATCACCCCACAAAAATGCCCTGATTTCTTGGAAACACCCAAACTGTGAATGGAACTTGGCATCCCCATTCAATATCAACATCTAAGCACTGCATGATAAATATACCAAAAATGTTAAATGAACAGCAGTAGACATACTTTTACTGAGACCAAAATGGACATGAAATATTCTGAGCACGAAGACATGATGAGGCAATAATATTTTGGCAACAGAGTGCAGTATTGTTACATGACTGACAACCCAAAATTGACTTTCTTTTAAATTGACGTCAATCACACCATCAAATGAATATATATACAGGGGCCATTTTAAGATCAGCAGTCAGAACATGCTGCATTTCAGGTGTCACAAATCCAACCAATGCAGCTCATCTTAGTACCTGCAGTTTTCTGACTGGAGTTTCATGAGTACTCAGAACAGGGATGCAGAGATGTTGGTTCAGAAGTGGCATCTTCGTGGGCTCTGCTCACTGTGCAGCTTGCGATTCCTGGCAAATGGCATGACAATAACTTGATAAAAAGACATAAGACATCACACACCTTGGACACAGCACCACTGTTATAGGAAAATACAGGTTAGGCACATATCATACCATGAAACACAAATACTGCTTGATGGAAGTGGTGGTGTATATCACAAAACAGCCTGATTTTTAATGGATAACGTGACTTCCCCACTCAATAGCAATGCCTAAGCAGCTGTTAAAGGATGATCAAATATGTATCTGGCAAACAATGGGGAAGTTGGTGGCAACTGCAGCTGAGGGCAGTATCTGATAAATTTGAATGAAAGTGATTCATGAGAAAAATGGGTCCTTAGGAACATTGTCATCAACCAGCTGCAAGTGTAATGTAACAGTATTGCAACTGTAATATTTGTTAAACAATGGACAGCTTGCCAGGAAGCCTTAAACCACCATTCCATGCCTATCTTGGAATTAGTCTGAAAGTTTTGCCATTTTAATAACATTTCACACTGAATAAAACAGAAACCCAAGTCATTTCCCATCAATACCCAACCGCCACAAACAGCATATATGAAAAACTTACCTCCAGTCTGGTCTGCAAAAACTGATGGCACAGCTAGGCTGGATGACCTACTTGGCATCTCCAAAGTGTTGGTGCCTTGTTTTCTGCCATCTGTGCCACTGTTCACTCCTATGGAAAATCAAAGCCAATCTATTTTACAACCCTCGACAAGCCTTTCAAGCAAAAAAATGGAATAAGCAGAGACTGTTATTGGCAAAGTACCTGTAAGTCGACAGGCAAACATCACTGTGAAAACAATGAATACCACTGACGACATGCAAAGTGACATCTCAGCCGATGAGCATGATTCATTAAAAAAAACTATTCCTTCTCACTTTGGGTGGTGAATTTGGCTCTTCCACACTCTTTGTTTTATATGATGCAGTCTAATTTTACTTAATGGTGGTAACCACACCAAGCTGACGATAACTATGCACTTAACTGCCCATACAAACTAGGAAGCCATGATTTGCTACACTGTGTCCTCTGCCACCAATCAGTGATTCTAGACTATTTCATTCACTGTGTTTGATAGGTATGTGGGTGTGTTTGGTCATGCCTATCTACCTTGGGTATATATTATTTAACATTAGCTACTGTGCGGAATGGCCACTCATACTCACATATTGAATTTAAACTCTTACCTTGGAGCCAAGATTCCCACTTTTCACCTGCACCAAATCTTGAAATCTTAAGGACAATTGGCAACCCTTTGTGCTTAGTGTTCATGTGACTTTTCAAGTTTCTTCCTTCCCCATTAAAACCACAGTTCACGTGCCCACAGTGCACTTTCACACGTGATGGATGTTTACCCATGCCTGGCAACTGAACAAACAGGCAAAGCTTCAACGCAGAAGATTCAAGGCTATAAAGAGACAAGCGCAAATGTCCCAACCTAATCGAAAAGTGCGATATATATTTGTTAAAACACCCAAAACTGCGCGTTACCAGTACGCACGTAATGAACGTTCCCGACACAACAGATAGCAACGCCGACTAAGCACCAACGTGCACCACATATAGCCTCAGATATGTAACGTTCCGAATGGCGCTGAAAAAAGGACTGCTCAGGGAGACAGGCGGTAAAGGTTAAAATCGCCCGGAAACCTGCACGAGACAGACCCTTATAGAATTTAACTCTGTCTCGCCGGGTGACACCTTCTGGCTACTAGTGGCTGTCTCCTTACTGATGGGGAAACCACTGCTAAATTCAACGTCGTCGTGTATGATGTCATTGTCGTCCATAACACCACAGCGAAATTATTTTATCGTTGAAAACTGGAAAACTGACTTAGCAAGAAAACAGTTACAGTCTGTACGGGTGGCTCCCGGGCAGTTTGATCCTCATATTTTCTGTCTTCCACCCTGGTAGTCAAGTGTGCAGCTTTTTTCACTCCTGGCCGCCACCACCGCCACCACCGCCGCCGCCTCCGCCTCCGCCTCCGAACCGACGACGGTAGGCTCGAAGAAGAACAGTAGGATACAAGATAAGAGTTGTCATGTGATTGTTACGGCGCTGCCTGTAATGCTTGCAACCTGCTTTGTCTACTCAAAGATCGTTTTTGAGCCAAAGATGTAGAGGTATGCGGTATTCTTCTCTGATCCGTAAGCTGTTTTTCGTTGTCATGTGGAGTTTTCCGTTCACGCTGATTATGCAGCCTTAGTTTGATACGCATCCAGCATTACCGGTCTGTCATAATTTGCCCCAGTAAACTGGTCTGTCAAACACTGTCACGAAATTCCCATTTGGTATATACGTGGTGCGCGAGAGCCAGCTGTTGATGCTTCTTTACGAGACATCGCTCATCGCCTTAAGGCCGAAGAAAGAGGGCACATGTAGCAATTATTTAGATGCTCTGGATTTATGTGAGCTGGAAACCTCCTTTTGAAAGCCGTATTGTGCCGCACATGCTAAAAATTACTATAAAAACTGCCTTGGCAGGCCATATACCTTTAAAAGCTTATTCGAGGTGAATGAAGTGAGTAAACATGTCCTGAATGCAAGTGAACGCTCGCTGAAAAATACGGGGGACAAGATACCGCATAAAAAATGGCGCAGAAGCTAATATGCTGCGTCTTATTTAGCATCAACTAATGATTTAGGAAAATTATATATATATATATATATATATATATATATATATATATATATATATATATATAGACGTAGCCGCGTAGATGATGGCCAAAAACGACCATACAGCGCTTTTTCAGAGCAGTGCTGCACAGGAGAAAGTATTAACAGGCTGTCGCAGGTACGGGGCAAACACCATCCTCACGTGGTAGTGTGCAGTAAAGGAAGTGGTTCTTCTGACGACCAGTAGCAATCAACACAATCTTCAATATGACTGCTGGCAACATGTCGCGCTCGTGAAATAGTGGTGAAGGTATACGAGCCCGCACTTAAAGAGACAACAAGCACTGACGGAACGGCTTAGCAAGAAGAGAAGAGCGCGAGTAGGGTGCTGATCGAAACCACGCGGAATTCCAAAGGTCATGTTCAGAAAATTCAGCAACGTGAACTTCCTGGTTCCAAAGGTCGCAGACAGTCGCTAAAGCAAGGCGGCATAGACGGTGTCCATATTACCCGAAGGCTCTTGACCAGGTAACTCCGTGCAGCACTGGTCGAGCGGGACCAGCGTCAGAACGACGACGAGGAGCAGCAGCAGACTGAACCACTCATGATGATATCTACCTTTTCGCCGACAGAGCGGCGCCAAGTATATAGCGCTGCCCAGCATGGCCTGTAGACAGCGATTGACACGTTGAAACCTGTTTCCACAACAGACATACCGACAGACAGACAGACCGTTTGCCAGTCCGTGCTCGGAGTAACTGATGTGCGCATCCTCCGGGGAAAACCACGGGGTTTAAATTCCGAGCTGAGATCGTGCAGATGGGAAAGGATTAGCGAACACCGGGATTCCCCGGCACTGCACCTAGCGGACCGGCTGGTCGTCTGTGGCGCAATCGGCACCTGACCGCGGAGCCACGGTTAGGTCCTCATTGTCTCAGGGCCCCTGGCATTGCGGCCGGCTTTCAATGCTCGTCTGGCGTCCACTACTCGGTCTGCGCACCACCTTGGCGATCGTTTTAAAGTGGATGGCTGAGTTTCATGGCGCGCCGGCCTGTCAAAAGTTAAAAGGCCGGACGACGGCACTAGAGAACGGCGTAACCTTAGCGACGCCGCTGAGCCTCCAGAGGGGATACAGCTTCACGCTTTGTGTCAGGACGCTAGCGACACGACGGGTTGCCGGTCGGCCCGCGGGCAGTGCGAAATCCATGCAGTGTGTGACTGGACCATGCGGTGGGCTTGTCCGGTTGCGCGTGCCTGAACCGACAGCATGTGCTCTGCGTTATCCAGATGATACCACAACTGACGACGACACCGTCTCCCTGAGCGCCCGTCAATGCGGAGCCGCGCGGT
>NW_023595962.1:4920674-4939668 GCF_011947565.3 Pollicipes pollicipes
CTCTCTCATTATATATCTCTCTCTCTCTCTCTCTCTCTCTCTTCTCTCTCTCCTCTCTCGCTCTCTCTTCCTCTCTCTCTCTCTCTCTCTCTCTCTCTCTCTCTCTCCTCTCTCTCTCTTCTCTCTCTCTCTCTCTCTCTCTCCTTCTCTCTCTCTTCTCTTCTCTCTCTCTCTCTCTCTCTCTCTCTCTCTCTCTTCTCTCTCTCTCCTCTCTCTCCTCTCTCTTCTCTTCTCTCTTCTCTCCTCTCTCTCTCTTCTCTCTTCTCTCTCTCTCTCTCTCTCTCTCTCTCTCTCTCTCTCTCTCCTCTTCTTCTCTCTCTCTCTCTCTCTCTCCTCTCTCTCTCTCTCTCTCTCACTAACAACGTATTTTATTATGGCATGGATATTGTGGAACCCATGAGGTTTGATGTCTCTTGAATATGAAATTTTGTGGTGCCGAGATGAATGTTTCGCTACCCCTTCACTGTAACATTTAAGTTCCATGACGCAGGGGATTTGATGGTGTGGCCCCTTTGCCTTCCCCGTCCGTTAGATCCGCCCCGTCTGCACAGTATGGTGCGATTACAAGCAGAAGGTTGAGGTACTCAACTTCGACAGTCCTGGAGCAATGTCATCACAAGATTCTATGAAGTATGCTCTTCAGACCCATGCGACTGGTACTTCCGGGAGGAGCCCACCAGGTATTCAAAATCGTCCGTTCAGATCAAATCAGACAAAGCCCATTTGGGGAAAATTGGGGGACAAGCCATCCTCCTCCCGAGGTAGCTGATGAAGATGCCATGCCGCTACCCTTGAACATATGTGCTTTGTGTCCTCGGTGACCTTGTTACCCTTCTCAGCGGCACTTGGATTGTCACGGACTTCAGGCATACAGGCATAAGGCACTGTCCTTGCAGCGCACGGAGCATCACCCTACAGACTGGAGGAGAGGTCGGATTGTTGGATGGCTCTAAGTAAGCGAATCGCGCTGTTCGTGCGATGGTGAAGATGGACCACTGACCGCACCTGTGTTGGTGCCTGGTGGGCCCGTGACCGCTCCTGTGTTGGTCCCTGATGCGTCTCCGATGACCCCTGCTCCTGTGCCAGTCCCCCGGCGCTCTGACAGAGCTTCTAGGCCATCGGATCGCCACTGTCCCAGTTAGGTCGTTAATTAAGATTTGCTTCAGTTTGGCTAAATGTGGCTGAAATGCAATGGAAATGGATGAAATGCAATGGGATTATATCAGGACAAAATGTGCTGTCTGGGGTCAGAATGTACTGTTTTAGGTGCTATTCTGGTGTCGTGTTTGGCAATTTTTTCCTAGGCCTACGGATGTAGCGCTACCGGTTGGTGTGTCCTGTTAATGGGACAGTGCACATGGGCATGACATGTCATTAGAGTGCTGCGCACTGACTTCACAAACCCTGTTCCCAGTCCCACAGGCATGCTTCAAGCCGAAGCTGTTCTTGATTGCTCCAGTTAGTGGAGCTGAAAGCTACATCGCACGCGGTCCGAGAATTGTGTGCGATGTGGGTTCACTTACACCGAACTGTGGGCTGTGTGTGCTGCGTATGTCATGTGTTTTGTCTAGCGTTTGCAGATGGGTCGTCGCTGCGGCCGTGCTGCCCGCGGTAGTGCTGTCGGCGGCCGGGTCCGTGGCCGAGCTCCGTGGCCGTGCTGCCCGCAGTCGCGCTCCGCGGTCGTGATGTCCGCGGCCGTACTCCGTGGCCGAACTCCGTGGCTGTGCTCCGCGGCCGAGCTCTTCGGCCGAGATGTACGCGGACAACCTCTGTGGCCGAGCTCTGCGTCGGTGTTCTGCGGCCGTGCTCTGCGATCGTGCGCTGCGACAGAACATTGCATAGTGATGCCTTTTGTTTTGCTAACAGAGTCGGGTGTAGTAGGTGTACCGTTTGCGTATCTAGTTTGAATTAGCTATCGTTTCTCGTTTATTGAGTGACATAGGGCTGCTATGACCTTGAGCTCGATCTTAGTGTTAGTCAATTCCATGCTATTTTCGTATTCATTTTGTATTGCTAATTTGAGCATCTGTTCTGTCGGTTTCCGCTCTGTTTAGTTCTAGGGCTAGTCTGTTCATTCCCGACGTTTCGTTGTTTTCCCGCCAACGTTCACGTGGAGCGGAGGCGCGTTGCTGGCGATGGGCGGTCATGGAACATAGTGCACCTGAAACCTCTGTGTCTTCGACGTGCCGGCCGTCTGCGCATGTACCATTCCCGATTCAAATCTGTGTCAACTAATCATGACCATCACTATGCTGGACGACGGTAACTTAGTCAGTTGTTGACTGGCAACAAACCGTAACTAGGTGAACAATCAGCACAATAGGGTTTTCTGAAGATAGTAACATCGATGCCCTTTATTATAGATAATTCCCACTTCATGTTTCATAGAGCAGTTTTTCATGTAATCTACCAGCAACTGGTAAATCAACAGCTGGAATGAAACGGGCCTTAGATGCGTATTGCACGTCAAGCCAGTTTGGGTGGAGGCATCGAATGAGTCGACAACGTCTCTCGCGAATTCGCTGAAGATTTGCGCGCAAATACAAACTAAAAGCCATACTGTGCTGTTAAACTTGCTATGCTTTTTTTACCCCCATTCCTCGTCAAGCGGTCGGCACCAATGCCTTGTTAGGCCAAATTGTCAAGCGATTTCAATGGATTTCAACGCACCTGAGCTCGTGGAATCAAAAGTGTAAAATTCGATTTGATCTTAAAACGAGCTTCTGAGCTTCCTTGCACGACATAATGAAATCCGTAAATACATAAATAATCCGTCGACATATCCAGTTTGTCAAGATCTCTAATTGGAGCCACCCCGGCCGTGCTCATGGCACGCGGAATAAATGCGATTTATTGATTAGCATTTCCGTGCTGCGATCTCCCTCGAATTTTATGTTGCTAACTCACCACAAAAGCTACCATGCTTTAAGACGAAGAAAGACTTGGCGCATGCTGTTCACTCCCCAGCAAAATCGTGAATTTCGTCGGTTTTGTTGACTGGATACAATTGTACGCATCACCATCATCCCTGCATAGGAATATTGCATCTTGTCACAAACCGCGCCAAATCCCAGCTCAGCTCGTCCCGATTGCATGTAAAACATTAAGTGGATCTGTTTATTCGTGCAACAGCTGGAATCGTCACGAACCATCATGCAACGCAGAGGCACGTCGGTTTTCATCCTCCAAGCCAATAGTGGCGACGACGCCCACCACCACCGCCACCGCCACCGCCTCCACCGCCGCCGCCTCCGCCGCCCCCGCCTCCGCCGCCGCCGCCGCCGCCGCCTCCGCCTCCGCCTCCGCCTCCGCCTCCGCCTCCGCCTCCGCCTCCGCCAGCTAAAAAATGGGATGAAAATTAGAGGTTTCATGGGATTTTCATGGTCAGGTGCCTGATACTTCCAACGCAATTTGCGTACCAACAAATCATTTTTGAGGTAAGTACGTAGGCGTAAGCATACATCATTCTTTCCTGATCGGTAAGTAGTTTTTTTTTGTCTGGAGTTTTCCATTCACGCTGATTATGCAACGTCTTGCTTTCGTATGAATCCAGTATCACCGGTCTGTCATAATTTGCACCAGTAAACTGGTCTGTCAAACACTGTCACGAAATCCACAGTTGGTACATGCGTGGTGTGCGAGAACCAGCTGGTGATGCTTCTTTGCGAGACATCGCTCATCGCCTTAAGGCCGAAGACAGAGCACACAATTAACAACAATTTAGATACTCTAGATTTATTGGAGCTGGAAACCTCCTTTTGAAAGCCATTTTTACCGCACATGCTAAAAATTACTATAAAATCTGCCTTGGGGGCCACATCTCTTTAAAAGCCTTATCAAGGTGAATGGAGCGGGTAACATTTCCTGAATGCAAGTGAACGCTTGCTAAGAAATACGGAGACGAGACACCGCGTAAAAATGGCGCAGAAGCTAATATGCTGCAGCTAATTTTGTATCAAGTAATGACATGAGAAACATTATATATATATACATACATACATACATATATATATATATATATATATATATATATATATATATATATATATATATATATTGCTGCACACCATCCTCACGTGGTGGTGTGCAGCAAAGGAAGTGTTCGCTGCCGACCAGTAGTAATCAACACAATCATCCATATGGCTGCTGGTAACATGCCGTGCTCGTGAAATAGTGGTGAAGGTATACGGGCACGACTTAAAGAGACAACAAGCATTGACGGGACGGCTCGGCACGAAGAGAAGAGCTCGAGTAGGGTGCTGATCAAAACCACGCGAAATTCCAACGGTTATGTTCAGAAAATCCCGTAACATGAAGCTCCATGTTCCAAAGGTTGCAGACAGTCGCTAAAGCAAGGCAGCACAGACGGTGTCTATATCACCCGAAGGCTCTTGATCAAAAAACTCACGTGCAGCACTGGTCGAGGCGACCAGCGTCAGAACGACGGCGAGGAGCAACAGCAGACTGGGCCACTTCATGATGCTGTTTACCTTTGCCGACAGGGCGGCGCCAATATATATCCCCCGCCCGGCATGGCCTTAAGCATGGATTATGACAATTGCAAGAACTACTGGGTGCAACGTACCGAGAAGATTCGTGCAGACGGGAAAGGATAGGCGAACACCGGGATGAGCGCATCTGTAAGATGTATTGTTCAGCACTCCTCGGTCTTGGTGCCATATTAAGAAGCTGCTTGTGTCGCATTAGAAATATGTCATATAACCCATTATTTGTGAGGCTCTGGAATGCGTCAACTTAAATGTCACAAATTGTCGCTTGGTGAAAACCTGTGCACGTACATGGTACACATTTTTTTCCAAATTTTAAGTTGGTTGCAGGAGTCGCTCGTCAATGCAGCTGACATGCAACGTATATATGTTAACACGTGGGACGTCATCATTTCCAAGGTCTATATGCCTCTGGAAGACGAACGTTGGAAAGTCACACTCTAATATTTCCTCACTAGGTGAGGCCACGTGAGGTGAATGTTTGTGCTAAATTCAAAAGTAATCGGAAGAGTCCACGAATGTTTAAAACCGTCAGCGATTGTGACATTTTTTGGATGTATGTCACATTTTTCATATCATACAGTCATATCACATCATATAAGAGGCCAGGCCTAATCACATGCCAGAAGATGTATTGTTCAGCACTCATCGGTCTTGGTGGCAAATTACGGCGCTGTTTGTGTCGTAATGGAATATGTCATGTAACCCATTTTTGAGAGCCTCTGGAATGCGTGACTTCAAATGTCACAACTTGCCTCTTGGAGAAAAACTGTAGCCGTGCATAGTACACATTTTTAGCAAAAGGTTAAGGTGATTGAAGGGGTCTCTTATCTATTTAGCTGACACGCAATGTATATATGTTAACACGTGCGAGGCTGTCATTTCCAACATTCGAATGCCTCTGCAAGACGAACGTTTGAATGTCATACGGTAATATTTGATGGCTAGGTGGAACTATGTCAGGTGATTATTTGTGAGAAATTTCACAGCAAGCGGAGGAGTCTGTGAGTGTGTGAAAACTGACATCGAATGTGACATTTTTTATTTGCACGTCACATTTAGCATGCCGTACTGTCATGTGATACATCATATGACAGGCGACAACTAATTACATCAGAGAAGATGCATTGTTCCGCATTCTTTGCTCTTGGTGGCATATTATGACGCTGGATGTGTCGTTTTAGAGATATGTCATATATCCCATTGTTTGAGACCCTATGGGATGCGTTAACTCAAATGTTACCAATTGTCACCTGGTGAAAAACTGTACACGTACATTGAGCATGATATTGATTTATCCCGGACTACAGGCCCTTGGGAATGATATTGTCATCCGGGTAGTGCAAATAATGGGAAACGAGTCTCGACAATTGGTTATCATCAGACTTTGGTCTGACTCTGATGTTTTGAGTCGGCTCCGGACTGGCTCAAAGATTGTGGAATGTGATTCAGATTAGGACTCAGCTGTTCCATTTTTCATTCAGCCAAAAACATTAGGGGGTCCAGGCAAACAATGGAATGGCCATACTGAACATTGGGGGGGGGGGCAGGGCCCCCACAAAAGAATATAAATTGGCACCCGTGCACCTGCGTGAGTGATGAGTCAAGTGCTTCCATGTAAATATAGTCTGAACTTAGTCAAATGAAAGTCAGTCGATGGGTCCCAAACAATGTCAATGTCTGCGCGACAGGGATACTGTGTGATGTGCACACGCATAGGTACTAAATGATGTTCACAGGCCATGTCCTCTGCTCTTGCAGGCTCGCACGTCTCGAAAACCGGTTTGGATCGGTTGAAGATATCTCCGAGGCGACGCCTGGCACTGGTTCCCTCCATTGGAGATCATATTTGACCTACCACGACGCCTGAGCGTTCAGGACTACATGAAGTGCCTGAGAATATTTCTTGGATGAGCTTACGAAAGGGGGCTCTGGTTCGAAACATTCTCCATAGTTCTTCCACGTTGCCTGCACAGTATGGTGCGAATACACGCAGAAGGGTGAGGCACTCAACTTTGACAGTCCTGGAGCAATGTCGTCACACGATTCTATGAAGTATGCTCTTCAGACCCATGCGACTGGCACTTCCGGGAGGAGCCCACCAGGTATTCAAAATCGTCCATTCAGATCAAATCAGAAGAAGCTCATTTGGGGAAAATCGGAGGACAAGCCATCCTCCTCCCGAGGTAGCTGATGAAGATGCCATGCCACTAACCTTGAGCATATGTGCTTTGTGTCTTCGGTGACCTTGTTACCCCTCCCAGCGGCACTTGGATTGTCACGGACTTCAGGCATACAGGCATAGGGCATAAGGCGCTGTCCTTGCAGCGTACGGAGCATCACCCTACAGACTGGAGGGTGATGAGGGTAAAATTTATGTTTCCCGCACCGCTGTAATGGTTAATCTGTCGAAAGGACAACTTAAAAGTTGTAAAACAAATTTCGCTCAATGTAATTTTTGGACTGTACGAAACCATTTTTAAAGGCATTGAGATGCACTATTTTAAAATGGGCCTTGTTGCGCGCTCGGCGCCCGGCCCCTGGCGTTTTTTGCAGTGGCCAGCGCCGTTCGTATTTACAAAAACTGCGACCCAAGTCATCGCTATCCTTGCTCCCAGAGATTACGGGCGTGTCATTGGGGCCTTATGGCGCACTCGCTGCTGTAACGCTTCGGTCTTGAGGCCGCGGTTACACGTTACACTGTTGGTGCTGTATGGCGCCGCCAGCCTCTCACCCTGGCGAGAAGAGCGAGCACCGCAGTGAATCGAACCCCGTGACGCAGCCGTGTTAACCGCTGGACTATGGGCTTCCGGCGCGCAGGCTCAACCATTTTGACTGCATTTGTTTCACTAATCCATTCTGCAAAATAATGAACGTTCTCAGGGAGGGATAAGATGTCCTTGTTCATTTGAAGGTCATTTCGACCCACTCACCTCGACAATGATGATACCCCTTATGTCTTTCCGCTAAAGGGATCCCCTTGAGTACACCACTGCAGGGCACATTGTCGTTCATTATTGCGGGTTGAAGGGCCGTTTTGTCCCACCGCGCTGTGCTTTTCGGCCGTCATTCTGGCGACACGGGGCAGCATCCCCTGGCCGATCCGCAGGTTATTAGAAGAATACATCATGTCACAGTGGTCTGCGCCCTGACGCGGGAGGTCTTCTGACCCGCGTAGTTGACCCCGGATCGACGCATGAGCCGTCATTAACGCACCAGCACTCCTGCTCACCGCAGGTGCTCAAATACTTGGCACATATAATCCAGTCGGGCTTACCGGACCCATGCTAGAAAATGGTTGGGAGTCCACCGTTCGCTATTGAGAGCCCTGACTAGCACAGGGCTCTTCTACTACCTTAATGTGAGCACTTGTAAGTTCTTGTTTTCTTCAGTCGTCAGAAGGCCCCGACCAACACCGGAGGCCCCGCCATTCGGACCCCCGCCCCGTCCATGTTGAATACATACTTCCCTGACCGATTCGAGGCCCACTGTTTACACACAATGTTCTGTTGGGCGCTGTGGGCCCCTGAACGGCACAGGAGTCCGACAGATGTAAATCGTGAGCCGGGCTCCTCCCTGCTTGGGAAATGGGCCCGCAATGCTCAGACAATCGCGGAACTCCACCTCGTTTCTGCTTGGGAAATGTGTCTCAATGGCTCGGACTGACATGGAATCGACTGTTTCGGTGTTCGTGGTCTCTGACCGACTTAGACAGCTGCATTGTCTGTGGGCTTCCTGGGATGGTGCAAGAGGACCTCTGACTGACATTTCAAGTTACAGCCCTACGAGCCGGTATTTCTTACGTGACCTACAGCCAGTCCTTCGGGCCCTTACGCCTTCCAACCGGGCTTTTGGTGATCACTTCCGGTGGGCCGCCCGGACCCCTCTATGAGTCTCACAAAATACTTCCCTTTTCGGCTCGGGGCCCTTGCGAGCATAAGACTCTCTGTTATGCGCTGTGGGAACCTACCGGATGTAAGGTCCCGACTAGTGTAAATCACTGTCCCCGGCTTTATAGCTGATTGGTAAGTGGGTCCCTAGGCCTATACCGACACGGAGCCAACTATGTGGTACGGTGGTACCTGACCGACATATGGGTCCATATCGACTCAGGGGTGCCCGATTGGCGCAAAGGGCTCCCTGACCGTTATAAGAGGGTCCGTCGTCGCGGGTCCAAGCCCCTATATAAGGCTCTGACCAGCCCCAATCACGCCCTTGATCGTCGGACCCGATGGGCCCTCTAGACTCACCGGGCCTCCTCGAACACTGCCTCTGGTCGACTCGGCACCCGTTGACAACACAGGCACTGTCAGGCGCTCTGGGGCCCCAGGCAATGTAAATCTTTGGCTCCGGCTTTGTCCCTGCTTGGGAAATGGGCTCTTAGGCCCATCCCGCTACGGAACCGGCTGTGCGTTGCCGGTGGTGTATGGCCGAAATAGAGGCCCTTATCGACTCAGCGGGCCGCTAATCAACGCTCGGGGCCCTCTGGCTGGTATTTGAGTCCCCGGCCCTGCGGGCCAGGCCCCTGAATGAGACCTCTGGCTGGCCTTTCAGGCCCTTCGAGCCGTCAAATCTGATCCCTAATTGTCAGTTCTGAGGGACCCTTCGGGCCCCTCGTAACCTAAGAGGGCGCACGTGCCCGCTGTGCCCTCCTCTGCCTGCGCTATTGTTCATGTTTTTCTCCTGAGGGTGAATGCAAAACGATGCCTTACGGGAGCACTGTTGGCTTGGAGCAAAAGGTCAAATAGTGCTCTGATTTTTCGCAATTCAACAGATTTTGCTTAGTTTTATAGGAGTGTCCCAAAAATATCTTAGTAAGAGTTACTCTGCTTTCCTCGAAGTCTAAACTCTAGAGATGTCATTTCTTGCAAGACTTCGTCCATCTTGGGAAGAAAGGGCCGGTTGTCCCCTTTACCCCTGCATCCTCCCTCGATTTCGTCTTGCAGAAACTGCCAGTCACAAAACACAACGCACAGCACGCGATTCTCGATCTAGGTGGCGACGGCCGGGATTACCGCACTTTTTCACAAACTTTTACTTTTTCCGCACTCTCTGGAATGCTGGCCGTTTTCGCAACCGTCGGGATCCGGTTTGACGATCTCAGATACGCGGAGAAAGGGGAGGGAGGCGCTGTTTAGCCAACCAGAGGCACAGTGTCTCGGGCCTGGAAGTCAAACCCCACGGCCCGTGACGGAAAGTTCGACACAGGTAACGGCACCGTGCCGCTCCTTAGGCTCTGTCATGTCCAGACTTAGACGGCAGGCGATGCTCGTGGCCTGCGCATCCACTCTTCGCGCACCACGTCCAGGTCTTTAAGTCAGCTGCTTCTCCGCAATGCCCGCAGACGCCAAGCACGCATGCGGTTCACATGCAGCGCTGGCCCTGGCAGAATGACCTGGCCACCTGTCAGGGCTCGGAGGTGCCGCACGTGACCGGCCGCCGTCGGTAACCCGCGGACGATTTTAAGCGGGTCTTGGAGTCCCGCACAGCCCGCGACGACTCACGGAGGCAGCTCTGCGGCCGCAGGTCACGCTCGCTCGAGGTGGAGGCGCCGGACCGACGCATGCGGGCTCCCGAGGAGCTGCGTATCGTCCTCACACAAATGGTGCCCACCTCGCGAGAAACCGAGTTACCCGGCGGATTGGTGCCGGGGGTACCGCGGTTTTCAGGGTACCCGGCGTCTATCGACGGCGCTCTGGGTTTTCACCCATTACCGCACCGCCAGTCGCGCAGTGTGCACGCACTCGCCCGCATTGGTCTGGGCACTAGTCTGGGGTCGCAGCTATCCTCGACAACGGTTCGTCTCTTCTTCTCCCCACGCCGTCACCTTCCCCCTCACACCGCGCGGTCTCCGCATTGACGGCGCTCAGGGAAGACGGTGTCGTCGTCAGTTGTGGTATCATCTGGATACGCGAGGAGCACATGCTGTCGGTTCAGGCACGCGCAACCGGACAAGCCCACCGCATGGTCCAGTCACACACTGCATGGATCGCACTGCCCCGCGGGCCGACCGGCAACCCGGTGTCGCTCGGTCCTGACACAAAGCCGTGAAGCTGTATCCCCTCTGGAGGCCTCAGCCGGCGTCGCTCAGGTTACGCCGTTCTACTAGTGCCGTCCGTCCGGCCTTTTAACTTTTGACAGGCCGGCGCCGCCATTGAACTCAGCCATCACTTTAAACAGATCGCCAGGTGGTGCCGACGTACGTAGTTGGACGCCAGACGAGCATTTGAAAGCCGGCCGCAATGCCAGGGGCCCCTGAGACAATGAGGACCTAACCGTGGCTCCGCGGTCAGGTGCCGATTGCGCCCACAGACGACCGCCGGTCGCGCTAGGTGCAGTGCCGGGGAATCCCGGTGTTCGCTAATCCTTTCCCATCTGCACGACTCTTCTCGGAACTTTAAACCCCCGTGGTTTTTCCAACCGCAGGACTGCGCACATCAGTTACTCCGAACGGATGGCAAACGTCTGTCTGTCTGTCTGTCTGTCTGTTTGTTGTAACAGGTTTCAACTGTCATAATCGCTGTCTCAGGCCATGCTGGGCAGCGCGTATATATTGGCGCCGCTCTGTCGGCAAAGGTAGATATCATCATGAAGTGGTTCAGTCTGCTGCTGCTCCTCGTCGTCGTTCTGACGCTGGTCGCCTCGACCAGTGCTGCACGTGAGTTACCTGGTCAAGAGCCTTCGGGTAATATGGACACCGTCTGTGCCGCCTTGCTTTAGCGACTGTCTGCGACCTTTGGAACCAGGAAGTTCACGTTGCTGAATTTTCTGAACATGACCTTTGGAATTCCGCGTGGTTTCGATCAGCACCCTACTCGCGCTCTTCTCTTCTTGCTAAGCCGTTCCGTCAGTGCTTGTTGTCTCTTTAAGTCGGGCTCGTATACCTTCACCACTATTTCACGAGCGCGACATGTTGCCAGCAGTCATATTGAAGATTGTGTTGATTGCTACTGGTCGTCAGAGAACACTTCCTTTACTGCACACTACCACGTGAGGATGGTGTTTGCCCCGTACCTGCGACAGCCTGTTAATACTTTCTCCTGTGCAGCACTGCTCTGAAAAAGCGCTGTATGGTCGTTTTTGGCCATCATCTACGCGGCTACGTCTATATATATATATATATATATATATATATATATATATATATATATATATATAATTTTCCTAAAATCATTAGTTGATGCTAAATAAGACGCAGCATATTAGCTTCTGCGCCATTTTTTATGCGGTATCTTGTCCCCGTATTTTTCAGCGAGCGTTCACTTGCATTCAGGACATGTTACTCACTTCATTCACCTCGAATAAGCTTTTAAAGGTATATGGCCTGCCAAGGCAGTTTTTATAGTAATTTTTAGCATGTGCGGCAAATACGGCTTTCAAAAGGAGGTTTCCAGCTCACATAAATCCAGAGCATCTAAATAATTGCTACATGTGCCCTCTTTCTTCGGCCTTAAGGCGATGAGCGATGTCTCGTAAAGAAGCATCAACAGCTGGCTCTCGCGCACCACGTATATACCAAATGGGAATTTCGTGACAGTGTTTGACAGACCAGTTTACTGGGGCAAATTATGACAGACCGGTAATGCTGGATGCGTATCAAACTAAGGCTGCATAATCAGCGTGAACGGAAAACTCCACATGACAACGAAAAACAGCTTACGGATCAGAGAAGAATACCGCATACCTCTACATCTTTGGCTCAAAAACGATCTTTGAGTAGACAAAGCAGGTTGCAAGCATTACAGGCAGCGCCGTAACAATCACATGGCAACTCTTATCTTGTATCCTACTGTTCTTCTTCGAGCCTACCGTCGTCGGTTCGGAGGCGGAGGCGGAGGCGGCGGCGGTGGTGGCGGTGGTGGCGGTGGTGGCGGCCAGGAGTGAAAAAAGCCGCACACTTGACTACCAGGGTGGAAGACAGAAAATATGAGGATCAAACTGCCCGGGAGCCACCCGTACAGACTGTAACTGTTTTCTTGCTATGTCAGTTTTCCAGTTTTCAACGATAAAATAATTTCGCTGTGGTGTTATGGACGACAACAGTGACATCATACACGACGACGTTGAATTTAGCAGTGGTTTCCCCATCAGTAAGGAGACAGCCACTAGTAGCCAGAAGGTGTCACCCGGCGAGACAGAGTTCAAATTCTGTAAGGGTCTGTCTTGTGCAGGTTTCCGGGCGATTTTAACCTTTACCGCCTGTCTCCCTGAGCAGTCCTTTTTTCAGCGCCATTCGGAACGTTACATATCTGAGGCTATATGTGGCGCACGTTGGTGCTTAGTCGGCGTTGCTATCTGTTCTGTCGGGAACGTTCATTACGTGCGTACTGGTAACGCGTAGTTTTGGGTGTTTTAACAAATATATATCGCACTTTTCGATTAGGTTGGGACATTTGCGCTTGTCTCTTTATAGCCTTGGATCTTCTGCGTTGAAGCTTTGCCTGTTTGTTCAGTTGCCAGGCATGGGTAAACATCCATCACGTGTGAAAGTGCACTGTGGGCACGTGAACTGTGGTTTTAATGGGGAAGGAAGAAACTTGAAAAGTCACATGAACACTAAGCACAAAGGGTTGCCAATTGTCCTTAAGATTTCAAGATTTGGTGCAGGTGAAAAGTGGGAATCTTGGCTCCAAGGTAAGAGTTTAAATTCAATATGTGAGTATGAGTGGCCATTCCGCACAGTAGCTAATGTTAAATAATATATACCCAAGGTAGATAGGCATGACCAAACACACCCACATACCTATCAAACACAGTGAATGAAATAGTCTAGAATCACTGATTTGGTGGCAGAGGACACAGTGTAGCAAATCATGGCTTCCTAGTTTGTATGGGCAGTTAAGTGCATAGTTATCGTCAGCTTGGTGTGGTTACCACCATTAAGTAAAATTAGACTGCATCATATAAAACAAAGAGTGTGGAAGAGCCAAATTCACCACCCAAAGTGAGAAGGAATAGTTTTTTTTAATGAATCATGCTCATCGGCTGAGATGTCACTTTGCATGTCGTCAGTGGTATTCATTGTTTTCACAGTGATGTTTGCCTGTCGACTTACAGGTACTTTGCCAATAACAGTCTCTGCTTATTCCATTTTTTTGCTTGAAAGGCTTGTCGAGGGTTGTAAAATAGATTGGCTTTGATTTTCCATAGGAGTGAACAGTGGCACAGATGGCAGAAAACAAGGCACCAACACTTTGGAGATGCCAAGTAGGTCATCCAGCCTAGCTGTGCCATCAGTTTTTGCAGACCAGACTGGAGGTGAGTTTTTCATATATGCTGTTTGTGGCGGTTGGGTATTGATGGGAAATGACTTGGGTTTCTGTTTTATTCAGTGTGAAATGTTATTAAAATGGCAAAACTTTCAGACTAAATCCAAGATAGGCATGGAATGGTGGTTTAAGGCTTCCTGGCAAGCTGTCCATTGTTTAACAAATATTACAGTTGCAATACTGTTACATTACACTTGCAGCTGGTTGATGACACTGTTCCTAAGGACTCATTTTTCTCATGAATCACTTTCATTCAAATTTATCAGATACTGCCCTCAGCTGCAGTTGCCACCAACTTCCCCATTGTTTGCCAGATAAATATTTGATCATCCTTTAACAGCTGCTTAGGTATTGCTATTGAGTGGGGAAGTCACGTAGTCCATTAAAAATCAGGCTGTTTTGTGATATACACCACAACTTCCATCAAGCAGTATTTGTGTTTCATGGTATGATATGTGCCTAACCTGTATTTTCCTATAACAGTGGCGCTGTGTCCAAGGTGTGTGATGTCTTATGTCTTTTCATCAAGTTATTGTCATGCCATTTGCCAGGAATCGCAAGCTGCACAGTGAGCAGAGCCCACGAAGATGCCACTTCTGAACCAACATCTCTGCATCCCTGTTCTGAGTACTCATGAAACTCCAGTCAGAAAACTGCAGGTACTAAGATGAGCTGCATTGGTTGGATTTGTGACACCTGAAATGCAGCATGTTCTGACTGTTGATCTTAAAATGGCCCCTGTATAGATATTCATTTGATGGTGTGATGACTGAAAGTCAATTTTGGGTTGTCAGTCATGTAACAATACTGCACTCTGTTGCCAAAATATTATTGCCTCATCATGTCTTCGTGCTCAGAATATTTCATGTCCATTTTGGTCTCAGTAAAAGTATGTCTACTACTGTTCATTTAACATTTTTGTTTTATTTATCATGCAGTGCTTAGATGTTGATATTGAATGGGGATGCCAAGTTCCATTCACAGTTTGGGCTGTTTCCAAGAAATCAGGGCATTTTTGTGGGGTGATTCTGGTGCTCCTGATATTTTGTCATTAACCTGCCTATTCCACAGTTTTCCACAGTTTCCACAGTTCCACAGTTCCACAGCGCTGGGCGTATAATTGTTAAGGTGGTGTTTAGTTTTAACCTGTATTCTTGTTCAAGCCTGCAGCTTATTGGGCCGACAAACGCACCCGAAAATGACAATCACCAAGCAGCCAAGTTTCTGCACGAAATTGATACAGCACCGGTGACTTCTGAACCTGGCTCGAAACGAATTATCCCTTTGCGATTCGATCTCCCTCGGACTCAAGCAAACTGCAATCCACAGGTCCGTCCTATCGTGGCGTTTTGTGCTGCCCTGGTCCGCAACTTGAAGGCAAGGAGAGGGGGAGCTGGCGCGGATGGTGGAAGAAAAGGAACAGCAAACAAGGCGCTCCTGGACAACATGCTCTATGTCCGGTCGGTTGGTGACCTAAAGGGTTTCCGGACCTAAAAAAATCAGTCGACGCCCAGGTGAGCACAGTCTCCGAAGCCATCAGATATCTGGTGTCCGGCAAGCTGATCCCGCCATCGGCTGCGGCGCCGAGCTGCAGAGTTCGCGAAGCAATCGGCATCCTGCGTAGTGAGGAATGCACTAGCTCCAACCAAGCTCTCTTGAAAGCTTTGTGGAAACGTGGTCGCTCGATCGAACCTTTCGTCAGTCTAGTCGTCCGCGCGTGGGTGCTCAGCCCTGTCGAAAGTGTGGTTGAGTCCATGGGCAGCGTCCTCAAGGAGGTTTTCTTCATGCATCGGCAGCTGAGGCATGGCAATGCCGCGAAGGAGCTCACGATTCTATGGAATGGTCCTGAGCTTGATGGTGCCGAACATCTCATAAGAGCTGTTCAGAGGCGTCACCAGTTTGACTTCGTGAGGCGGTCTGTCAAAGTGAAGCACATGCTCACGGGAACGGTGATCGCCCGGCACAGAGCATGCCGATCATATCGCCCCTGCCTTTTCAAGTAGTTGATGAGAAAAGGAGTGTCGACATCGTGAGTCAGCCCTTGGATCAAATTTTGCATGCGCGGTTAACGTTCTGGAGCTCACGGCGAGTGCTGAAGTACTGTAGACAGGGTTCTTAGACTTTTGTTGTGTGCTGAACTGTACGTGGCGTATTTGGCATTTTTTACTGACACCGTGTCGGCGCGATTTTGTACATATCCAAGGTGAATTCAGTGTAAATGCAAAAAATCGGCGCCAAAATGCCAAAAAAGCCAAAAATGTGTAAATACAAAAAAACATGTGTCTGGTCAAGGACATGGTAGGTAAAACTACGATGATGTCGCGATCCGACCAAAGCTCCCCTGAGAAGTTGACGAATACGATTATGGGTTTACCAGCTTCATCAAAAAGCCAAGGAGACAAAATCCGGCATCGCAGTTCGGTGGGAGACAGTGTCTACGGTTTTTTTTCACCCCTGGTGGCGGCGGCGGCGGCGGCGGCGGGGGCGGAGGCGGAGGCGGAGGCGGCGGAGGCGGCGGCGGTGGAGGCGGTGGCGGTGGCGGTGGTGGTGGGCGTCGTCGCTACTATTGGCGTAGAGGATGAAAACCGACGTGCCTCTGCGTTGCATGATGGTTCGTGACGATTCCAGCTGTTGCACGAATAAACAGATCCACTTGATGTTTTACATGCAGGCGGGACGAGTTGAGCTGGGATTTGGCGCGGTTTGTGACAAGATGCAATATTCCTATGCAGGGATGATGGTGATGCGTACAATTCTATGCAGTCAATAAAACCGACGAAGTTCACGATTTGTCTGGGAAGTGGCCAGCATGCGCCAAGAGTTTCTCCGTGTTAAAGCATGTTAGTTCTTGTGATGTGAGTTAGCAGCATGAAATTCGAGGGAGATCGCAGCACGGAAATGTTAATCAATAAATTGCACTTATTTCGCGTGCCATAGCACGGCCGGGGTGGGTCCATTTAGAGGCCTACACAAAATGGATATGTGGACGGATTATTTATTTAATCATGGATCTCATTATATCGTATAAGGAAACTCAGAACCTCATTTCAGGATCAAATCGAACGTTTACATTTTTGATTCCACGAACTCAGGTGCGTTAAAATCCATTCAAATCGCTTGATAATTTGGCCTAACAAGGCATTTGTGCAGACTGCTTAACTAAGAATGCAGTTAACAAAATGCACAGCAAGTTTGAGCAGTACAGTATGACTTTTAGTTTGCATTCGCGTGAAATCTTCAGTGAATTCGAGAGAGACGTTGTCGACCCATTCAATGCCTCCTCCCCAACTGGCTTGACGTGCAATACGCATCTAAGGCCCATTTCATTTCAGTTTTTGATTTACAAGTTGTTGACAGATTACATAAAAAATTGCTCAACGAAACATGAAATGCGAATTCTCTATAATAAAGGGCATCGATGTTACTATTTTCAGGAAAGCCTGTGATGCTGATTGCTCACCTAGTTACGGTTCGTTACCACTCACCAACTGACTAAGTTACCGTCGTCCAGTAAAGTGATGTTCAGCAAAACGAATGAACACAGACGTCCCTCTCTGGCTCTCACAACACCTCTTCAAGTCGCGACCTGTGCTGCACGACTGTTGGGCCGCATCATCGATATATGTTTTTATACATTCCCCAAACTTATAACGCCCAGCTCTCATACCAACTTGACCACCTGATTACTTCCATCTTGGGAGTGCAACTGAATAACCAACAGCGCATTATAAGAAAACTGATTTTGTTTAGTTTCGAGTCCAAGTGATGCACTCAACACCTCAGAGCACCACCATGTTTCCTTCTTATTATACTAGCCTCACATATCGTGCCGCCTATGGACGATATTTGCAAAAGCAAGACGCGTGCCAGTATGGCGTTTACTGTCACTTTGGATCCTTGTTGAGTTTCGTACGCAGTATGAAAATTGCAAATGGGTGCAACCAATATGGTAATACTGTCCTTCTCAACAGGTGTTATTGGATTTTCCAAAAAATTACAACCTCGGTCGAGTCAATATCAAGATTATGATAATAGACGTCTCATACTGACAGCTATCGACTTTCAACATGCCAGAAGGTGCTGGCTAAACGACGGGATAAATGGAAATTTCATATCTTGTCAATACTCGACGGTTTACAGTTTCGGACCTAAGTGACAGGCCGTGTTTTGTTGCGGTGAGTGAGATGTTTCTGCAGTTGTTTGGCCGTGTTTTATTTCCGCGAGTGACATGCTTCTACAGTTGATTAAACGTATGCTGTTACCGTGAGTGAGGCACTTTTGCAGTTATTCAGACGTGTGTTGATGCCATGAGTGAAATGATTCCGCAGTTGGTCAGCGACACCATACCCAAGTCTAGTATTTTTAAATCAGGGAAGAACTCCCACGTCCATCCTACTTAAAATCCAACGATCTTTCTAATGCTCCCAGCTCCGTCTCATTTCCTTCGTTTAAGTCATTGTCAAAATTGTAGAGCGCGCCTTCCTTCAGCAGTTCTAAAATCATCTTTCTGAAAATCACCTCGTCGCTCCTAATCAGCACGGTAGCCGTCCCCGTGCCCAGACGCAAACCGCATTGACTTCCATGTCGGACCATAACCTATTCATAGTTACCATGGAGAGGTGTCCCTGTTTTGTCTACCGTATTCGAGCAAATATTTCGATGTGATAAACCGTTTAAAAGCTTCTGCTAAAATAACGTCTTCACTACAACGAGCATATTTGCGGAGCCACACCCAGAGTGTGAGCTTCATAGACGGTTTTGGCGTGGCCAAAAGCCAATCCTCCATCCACCAACATTGGCGTGCTTCAATGATCGTCATCCGGGCCTCTCCTCGACTGCGTTTTTGCCAATGGCTTCATCCTTTTCGCTGAGTAGGCATGGTTTGTCCAACGCGCCGGCAATATTCCAGCTTTGGTAAGCAGCAAAAAACGTGAAATTAAAAACGTCGCCGTTCACATGGAACAACTCCTGGCCTCCCATGACACTTTGTGTCGAGCAAGCGAACTTGGAAACGGAAGCAAACGCCTCCAATGGGCAGCTGATGTCCTGGGATAGCCGACAGCATTTGCGCCCCGTCACGGACCTCACAGAGCAATTATGCGATCTTCCCCGTCTCCATATTTCTTAAGTAAAAAGTCTAGGGCTTGGCTATGACCGCTTGCCTAATTTGGACTCGTACGTATCCAAAGTAGCTCAGAGCTGCTGTGGGCTTTTGGG
>NW_023595962.1:4940668-4945272 GCF_011947565.3 Pollicipes pollicipes
AGCATGTCACTCGCGGCAGCCAAACACGGCCAAACAACTGCAGAAACACCTCACTCACCGCAACAAAACACGGCCGAACAACTTTAGAAACACCTCACTCACCGCAACAAAACAAGGCCTGTCACTTAGGTCCGAAACTGTAAACCGTCGAGTATTGACAAGATATGAAATTTCCATTTATCCCGTCGTTTAACCAGCACTTTTTGGCGTGCTGAAAGTCAATAGCTGTCAGTATGAGACGTCTAACATCATAATCTTGACATTGACTTGACCGAAGTTATAATATATTTGGAAACCATTGGCAATTAACCAGGATGCCTAACAGACGCTCTCACATTTTGTGCAATCCTTTGGAAAATCCAACCAACACCTGTTGAGAAGGAGGATATTACCATATTGGTTGCACCCATTTGCAATTTACGTACTGCGTACGAAACTCAACAAGGATCCAAAGTGACAGTAAACGCCATACTGGCACGCGTCTTGATTTTGCAAATATTGTCCATAGGCGGCACGATATGTGAGGCTAGTATAATAAGAAGGAAACATGGTGGTGCTCTGAGGTGTTGAGTGCATCACTTGGACTCGAAAATAAACAAAATCAGTTTTCTTATAATGCGCTGTTGGTTATTCAGTTGCACTCCCAAGATGGAAGTAATCAGATGGTCAAGTTGGTATGAGAGCTGGGCGTTATAAGTTTGGGGAATGTATAAAAACATATATCGATTGTGCGGCCCCACAGTCGTACAGCACAGGTAACGACTTGAAGAGGTGTGAGAGCCAGAGGGGCGTCTGTGTTCGCCGCGTCACAGCTCAAGTCGTCCCGATCGCAAGTAAAACATCAAGTGGACCTGTTTACTCGCGCAACAGCTGGAATCGTCACGAACCATCATGCAACGCAGAGGCACGTCGATTTTCATCCTCTATGCCAATATCGGCGACGACCCCCATCACCTTCTCTGATGTAACTAGTCGTCGCCTGTTATATGATGTATCACATGACGGTACGGCATGCTAAATGTGACGTACAAATACAAAATGTCACATTCGATGTCAGTTTTCACACACACAAGCTTGCTTTGAAATTTCACATTCGATGTCTTTCACACACTCACAGACTCCTCCGCTTGCTTTGAAATTTCTCACAAATAATCACCTGATATAGTTCCACCCAGCCATCAAATATTATAGTATGACATTCAAACGTTCGTCTTGCAGAGGCATTCAAATGTTGGAAATGTCAGCCTCGCACGTGTTAACATATATACATTGCATGTAAGCTAAATAGATAAGAGACCCCTTCAGTCACCTTAACATTTTGCCAAAAATGTGTATTATGCATGGCTACAGTTTTCCCCAAGAGGCAAGTTGTGACATTTGAAGTCACACATTCCAGAGGCTCTCAAAAATGGGTTATATGACATATTTCTATCACGATACAAACATCGCCGTAATTTGCCACCAAGACCGATGAGTGCTGAACAATACATCTTCTGCCATGTGATTAGGCCTGGCCTCTTATATGATGTGATATGACTGTATGATATGAAAAATGTGACATACATCTAAAAATTGTCACAATCGCTGACGGTTTCAAACATTCGTGGACTCTTCTGATTACTTTTGAATTTAGCGCAAACATTCACCTCACGTGGCCTCACCTAGTCAGGAAATATTAGATTGTCACTCTCCAACGTTCGTCTTCCAGAGGCATATAGACCTTGGAAATGATGACGTCCCACGTGTAAACATATGTACGTTGCATGTCAGCTGTATTGACGAGCGACTCCTTCAACCCACTTGAGATTTGGAAAAAATGTGCACCATGTACGTGCACAGGCTTTCACCAAGCGACAGTTTGTGACATTTAAGTTTACGCATTCCAGAGTCTCACAAATAATGGGTTATATGACATATTTCTAACTCGACACAAACAGCTTCTTAATATGGCACCAAGACCGAGGAGTGCTGAACAATACATCTTACAGATGCGCTCATCCCGGTGTTCGCCTATGCTTTCCCGTCTGCACGAATCTTCTCGGTACGTTGCACCCCGTGGTTCTTGCAACTGGCATAATCCATGCTTGAGGCCATGCCAGGCAGGGGGTATGTATTGGCGCCGCCCTGTCGGCAAAAGTAAACAGCATCATGAAGTGGCCCAGTCTGCTGTTGCTCCTCGTCGCCGTTCTGACGCTGGTCGCCCCGACCAGTGCTGCACGTGAGTTTTTTGGTCAAGAGCCTTCGGGTGATATAGACACCGTCTATGCTGCCTTGCTGTAGCGACTGTCTGCAACCTTTGGAACATGGAGCTTCATGTTACTGGATTTTCTGAACATAACCGTTGGAATTTCGCGTGGTTTTGATCATCACCCTACTCGCGCTCTTCTCTTCGTGCCGAGCCGTCCCGTCAATGCTTGTTGTCTCTTTAAGTCGGGCCCGTATACCTTCACCACTATTTCACGAGCACGGCATGTTACCAGCAGCCATGTGGATGATTGTGTTGATTGCTGCTGGTCGGCAGAGAACACCTCCTTTACTGCACACCACCACGTGAGGATGGTGTTTGCCCCGTACTGGCGACCCGTCCTGTTGATATTTTCTCTATGTGCAGTACCGCTCTGAAAAAAAGAGCCCGTATGGTCTCCCCCGTTTTTAAACACCGTCATCTACGCGGCTACGTTTCTATATATATATATATATATATATATATATATATATATATATATATATATATATATATATATATTATTTATAATGTTTCTCATGTCATTACTTGGTACAAAAATAGCCGCAGCATATTAGCTTCTGCGCCATTTCTACGCGGTGCCTTGTCTCCGTATTTCTTAGCAAGCGTTCACTTGGATTCAGGAAATGTTATTCGCTCCATTCACCTTGAAAAAGCTTTTAAAGAGATGTGGCCCCCAAGGCAGTTTTTATAGTAATTTTTAGCATTTGCGGTAAATATGGCTTTTAAAAGGAGATTTCCAGCTTTAATAAATCTAGAGCATCTAAATTGTTGTTAATTGTGTGCTCTGTCTTCGGCCTTAAGGCGATGAGCGATGTCTCGTAAAGAAGCATCACCAGCTGGTTCTCGCACACCACGCATGTACCAACTGTGGGTTTCGTGACAGTGTTTGACAGACCAGTTTACTGGTGCAAATTATGACAGACCGGTGATACTGGATTCATATCAAAGCAAGACGTTGCATAATCAGCGTGAATGGAAAACTCCAGACAAAAAAAAACTACTTACGGATCAGGGAAGAATGATGTATGCTTACGCCTACGTACTTACCTCAAAAATGACTTGTTGGTACGCAAAGTGCGTTGGAAGTATCAGGCACCTGACCATGAAAATCGCATGAAACCTCTAATTTTCATCTCATCTTTTAGCTGGCGGAGGCGGAGACGGAGGCGGAGGCGGACGCCGGCGCGGGTGAGGTGGCGGCGGAGGCGGGAGCTGTGGTGGTGGTCGCCGGCATCGTCACCACGATTGGAAAGGAGAATGAAAATCGACGTGCCTCTGCGTTGCATGATGGTTCGTGACGATTCCAGCTGTTGGATGAGTAAACAGGTCCACTTGATGTTTTACTTGCGATCGGGACGACTTGAGCTGTCATTCGGCGCGGTTTGTGACAAATTGTAATATTCCTAGGCAGTGATGTTGATACGCAGAATTGTATCCAGTCAACAAAACCGACGAAATTCACGATTTTGCTGGGGAGTGGACAGCATGCGCCAAGTCTTTCTTCGTCTTGAAGCATGGTAGCTTTTGTGGTGAGTTAGCAACATAAAATTCGAGGGAGATCGCAGCACGGAAATGCTAATCAATAAATCGCATTTATTCCGCGTGCCATAAGCACGGCCGGGGTGGCTCCAATTAGAGGCCTTGCCATACTGGATATGTCGACGGATTTTTTATTATTACGGATTTCATTATGTCGTGCAAGGAAGCTCAGAAGCTCGTTTTAAGATCAAATCGAATGTTTACATTTTTGACTCCACGAACTTAGGTGCGTTGAAATCCATTGAAATCGCTTGACAATTTGGCCTAACAAGGCATTGGTGCCGACCGCTTGACCAAGGAATGGGGTTAAAAAAATGCATAGCAAGTTTGAACAGTGCAGTATGGCTTTTAGTTTGTATTTGCGTGCAAATCTTCAGCGAATTCGCGAGAGACGTTGTCGACTCATTCGATGCCTCCACCCGGACTGGCTTGACGTGCAATATGCATCTAAGGCCCGTTTCATTCCAGCTGTTGATTTACCAGTTGCTGATAGATTACATGAAAGACTGCTCTATGAAACATGAAGTGGGAATTATCTACAATAAAGGGCATCGATGTTACTATCTTCAGAAAAGCCTATGGTGCTGATTGTTCACCTAGTTACGGTTTGTTGCCAGTCAACAACTGACTAAGTTACCGTCGTCCAGCATAGTGATGGTCACGATTAGCTGACACAGATTTGAATCGGGAATCGTACATGCGCAGACGGCCGGCACGTCGAAGACACCGAGGTTTCAGGTGCACTATGTTCCAAGACCGCCCATCGCCAGCACCGCGCCTCCGCTCCACGTGAACGTTGGCGGGAAAACAACGAAAC
>NW_023595962.1:4946121-5004465 GCF_011947565.3 Pollicipes pollicipes
TGTTGGGCAACGCAACCACACACCACACCAACCACTGTCACTTACCTTTTCATGGCTACTCTTGGCATTTCAAATGCCTCCTTATCTTTCTTACGTCGCATTCCCCCAAAATTAGGGCAAGTGCCCCATCCCGCCCTAACGTAGTCGCCAACGCAGGACCTACCAAATCAAACCTCCGCCTCAGAGGGAACTTTTAATCTGGTAGCATTTTTTTATGCTGACAGGGGCCGCGCTCGATCTGTCGTCAACACATTTGTAAGCACCAATCACGGCCCAGTATTCGCTCTAAGTCACGTCACGTGACCACAAAGTCACGTGGCCTGTTGCGTCACGCAGCGGCTGACGACGATGCCAGGATTTTTGTCAGCCTGTCAGCGTGGGGAGAAAGCGCTACCGAATTAAAAATCCCTCTGGCTGAGGGGGGAGTTTGATATGGTACCTCTTGCGTTGGCTAGTGCAGATACGTAGGATGGAGGCACTTGCCTCCAATTTTGGGGGACATGCGGCGTAAGATAGATAAGGAGGGAATTGAAATGTCAAGGGTAACCATGAAAAGGTGACAGTGGTTGGTGTGGTGTGCGGTTGCGTTGTCCAGCAAATTAATTACGTTATAAGCAAACATTTAAAGTGAGAGAAACTAAATTGAGATGGATTGTAAATGGCAAGAGGCACTCAACATACGGATGGGATAGATGATGGTAATACCGGAACAAAAGTTGCAATCCCAAACACCGCTTTGCACGTAGTGTGTCATGGTCAGCAGTAAGCCAAAGTTAGTGTGTGGACTGAAGTAAAAGGTGAAATAAAAATGGAGAGTACAATTTAAAAACTTTGCTGTCAGCCCACACAGCAAACGCGCTGTCAGCACGCGTGACGTCACGCATTCCAGCTGACAATCGTGCCTAGGACAGATCGAATGGGGCCAAGCCGACAAAAATTCCTGGCATCATCGTCGGCCGACGCGTGACGTAATAGGTCGTGTGACTTTGGGATCACGTGACGTGACATAGGGAGAATACTGGGACGTAATTGGTGCTGCCAAACGTGCTGACGACCGATCGAACGCGGTCGAACGCGGCCAAAATAATGTTGCATTACTGGTTACTTCTTTTCATGACATTGGTGATTACTGCCAATTTGGGATACCAGATTACGGCGTAGATCAACGCGCATAAGACCCATTTGGAATTCCACCGGCATCGTGCCGTCAGTAGCATACCGTCAGCGTTGCTGGTAGTCTATTTCAATTGGGTGGGCGGAGGATAACGGTGGTGCACTAAGCTCAACCGGTTCCGGAATCTAGGCTGGCTTTATTTTATATCTTTGCATCACGAAATCAGGTATGGTTGGCTCCTTGTTTGCCTGCAAAAGTGCAATTCTAGGTGGGGTTATGAAATGACTGCTGCACTTCTCTCGGTCTGGGAACCATGTGATCGTTGCTTTTAAGGGATAGACAGCATTGATGAAATCATCTTATGAGCAAATTTGCAGTAAGTATGGGTGAAATCGCAGTTTTTAGAAGTCTCATTTGAACCTTGTGGGCTGGTAGATGTGCGAGATCAGTACATAATTCACTGACTGCAAAAAATGCCCATAATACTATACAAGTCTGAGATAGCAGTGATATCATGGCAACAAAATTCAATGCATGCACACCACAAGCCTTGCAGTTTTGAGATTGTCCACAATTGACACCCATCTACCAATGTGTCATTCACCATACATAGTCAAACGTTTCAAGGAATTGATGCTGCTAAGGAAATTTGAAGCAAGTGGGACACACCAAGACTGGTTTTCAAAAAGGAAACAGTTGAAAATTTAGTACAACTTGGCCCAGCTAGACTATGACACACGTGCCTCAGATTCAGGCACACCATCATATTGACACCTCACACAGTGGCTGGATTTTTGCAGGCTAGACACTGAGCAGTGCTTGTTACATGAGCTGCGATCTCATTCAATCTTGAAATGCAAATTCAGTGGCAAAGTTTTGCAGCAAATGCCTTTTCGGATTGAAAAGAGGGAATGTATCATATACCGTGCTAGCCTGGTCCTAGCATGGCATTCAGCATATAGACATGACTTATTTCACAGGCTTTTAGGAATTAAGGTGAGAATTGAAAATCTAAAAATATTCCCCGCATGTTGCTGTTAGTAAGTAGACTTGTGATCCAAATAACATGAATGCTCGCACCATTGAACCGAATGAACCGATGGACGCTATTTTGGAGTGTTTGTTAGAGACAGATAATGCCGGTAGCCGAAAACGTTGAATCAGTTCATTCTTTTCTCCGGCCCCATTAGCAACTCAGCGTGGATATGTTTGAATGCGGTTTGTTCATGTATCACTTGGACCTTAGTGTAGTAGTTTTTTGAGGAAGTCTGCTAGGAAAGGTGGTTTTCCGCCATTATCAGGTTCCCTAGTGAGACGAAGCGAAGACCATAACTCGTGTCACGTGACGTCATGGGCAGCAGGTAAAACGCGGCTCATATTTTACTTCATTTTTTCAAGTGGCACCACCATAATAATGTAAACCACGAGCACATAGTTAGATGCACGTGCACTGTAACAGCCTCCCCGAACGTCGCGAGCGGCGGGAAAACAGCCGTAAAACGCGTCCCACTGAAAGTTTTCAACTGATGGCTGATTCGTCCGTCCCAGTGGCGCCATCAGTAGGATGCAGGACCCGTGTTATTACGAATACCTACTTAGTTTCTAATGTTGTCATCATAAGTAGTTTGTGAATCCATGTGATGTCGTGAGAAGTAAAAAAAGTCCAATCTCCACATGTCTACCAGTGACGTCATGGGCAACACAAAACTTGTCATTGGGATGATTTACTCGGCCTGGCAGCAACGTTTCGTCAGCTGATTAGCCGGTCCTCATTACAGACCTAAGCCGGCGCCCTTCCCTCCGCAAAATCGGGCGAAAGGTAAAGAACACCTAACTGAGGATATAAGGCGCTTCAAATGTCTACTCTACGGCGCCAAATGAAATGTCGCGGGTGCTGCGTGACCGTCATATCTGATCCATTCACTAATTAATGTGCTGCCAAGATAACACAAATAGTGGCGCAAAAAACTCACAGCGGCCCGCTGGCTGCTGCCATTTCCCTATCGTTTTTAACGTTCTAGCAACAGCCGCGGGCAAGGGAGCCCTGAGTTCATTTGGGGTTTGCTTCGTATCATGTTATTCGCAAGCCGCCCCTTTCGCAAAAGGTGATGCGACGCAGATGCCGGAGCAGCGCACGTTTAAAAGCCGATTCTAAAAGCAGATACTTTTAGCTTTGGCGTTGACTGAAAAGAGACCAAAAGGACTTTACTCCTCTTTCTTTCGTCACCGTCCACTTCCCCGTCCTCCACAGCGTCCCTGGGTTTCACTGGAATTTTTTTGGCCTCCACCGTAACTCAAAACAAGCTAATGGTGTAATGCTGCAAAGCAAGTGAGGGAGGAGCCGTGGTCGACAAGCCCACGGTACCGTCGAATGTCACGCTGTTTTTCTGTGGCCGTGCATAAATAAGGACCGCCCCACCTCATGCATGCAGTTTTTTATGAAGCATTACACGTGGGTGGGGGATAAACAGTGATAAACAAAGATGTCGGTGATGTCAAAATTGCAGACGGGCTCGCTGATTTTGGAGTGACAGATGTCCGCCGTATTAAGGTGCGCAGGGACGCCGATCTTGCTCCCACAAACAACATCGTACTCACTTTTAACCGCCCTGACTTACCATCTGAGGTCAGGGTGTTTCATGTTAAGGTAAAGATACGCCTTTTGCTCCAAGCCCGATGAGATATTTTAAGTGCCAGATGTTCGGTCACACAAAATATTCGTGTCGCAACCAGCCAGCCTGTGGCAATTGTGTCTCGCGGGAGCACGCGCGCGGCTGCGAACAGGCCGTGGTGCGTGACCTGTGGCAACCAACAGGCTCCGCACATGACCGTACATGCCCACAACTTCTTCATGACCGTACAAAGACAGCTTTTGACCGCAGATGCCCAACCTTTGCTGGAGAGAAGGAAATTGCAGCCCTGAAAGCTACAAAGAACGCATCTTTTCGTGCAGCGAGAGACTTACATGAAGTAAGTCACCCAAAACTACCATACGCCACAGCACTTGAGGCTTCTGTCACGCGTCAAGCTTCGTTGAATCAGATGACCGCAGCACACCTGATCCAACTCCCGTTTGGTGTCGCGGTCTTGCCAGTGTCTCATACGCCAGCCATCAAATTGGCCACGTTGTCCTGCCTGTCTCGTCGGCAGCCCGCGCCCCCTCCGAGGCGCGGGCTAAGCCGCCAGCCGCTGCATGACCGCCCCAGCCCCCACGATCGTGAGACGGCGAGTGGATCGTAATCCGCTCAGACCGGGCCTCCCGTGTTCCCCGCAAATGACGACGCGAGCACGGGTTCCAAAGCCGACTCTACCTCAAGAGGCTCAGTGCCGACATTGAATGAGGCACTGGGAAGGGCACTGGACAATGTGGAGCGTCATAAGGCTAAATGCGTGCTCTGGAAGGCCAGGCGCGCCCGCCTGTTCGGGCAGAAGGTCAACGCAGCCAGCCGGCTGTCGGGTGCGATCGTGGGCCTGCTTCTACGGGGAGGAAGTCCCACCTCCCAGACGACGGATGGAGGCTCCCCCCAGCGATGGGTCCCCGCTCCCTCCGCTGCCACCCAGGGTCATCGCTTTTTAATCGGTATTCCTGTGCAGAACGCGACGCCGCAAGAAGCGCGGAGCGGTTGGATCCGTCTCGTCAGACGGCGGTAGCCCTGGGCTCCGACCAAGGATCCGCTCAGGCTCGGATGGGTCAGACCCATTAGGCGGACTGAGTTCGTCGACGGCTGCAGGCTAGTTTTCACATATGGTGATCGTTATATTTTAACGTTGCCTTAACCGTTAATGCGCCGCTCTGCAGACGCTTTCAATAGTGGAACGACAGGACGGAAGTTGTGCTCCATTTTTACTTCCGTGGCACATGTTTTACAATGGAACTGTAGGGGCACCTGAGCTGATACACATGACCTTCGTGTTCTCGTGGACCAGCGGCTTCCTGTGACAATCTGTCTTCAAGAAGCGAAACTTCAGCCGGACGCTCAATGCACAATGAAAGGCTACTCGGTGTGCCGCAAATATGGGTCACTGATCGTAGTCGCGTGCCGCTGTGCTCTTTTAGCTATTCAACACAGTGTGTCAATCCATCAGTTGGTGCTCCACACCCCTCTCCACGCCTCAGCAGCTCGGATCCGTTTTAACCACAGGCCTATCACGGTGTGTCCATCGTAATTGTCGCCTGGCGGTGCTTTTCCCCTGGTTGAGTTTAGCCGTTTGGTGTTTGGAGTTCTCACGCCTTTCATTATTTTAGACGACTTCAACGCGCACCGCCCCGTATGGGGCTGCGCTCACACTAACTCTCGTGGACGGCTCTGTGAACAGTTTGTACAGCATAAGCCGCCGTGTCTCTTAAACAACAAAACTCGGGTGCATGTAATGCTGCCTTCTGGTCAAACTTCTCGCATTATCTTGAGCCTTGCGAGCCCACAGCTTATGCGGCGTAGAACATGGGCTGTTGGCAACGATCCCATCGGCTGTGGCATTTCCCAGTGTGGCTTGGTTTCCAGGATGCATCTATTCTTGGGCCGCTGTCGCAGATATGAGATCTAAGATCAGTCGACTGGTTTGAACACCGAGTTGACGCTCTGCTACCAGCTGACCCACTGACGGAGCCTGTAGCTGCTGACATCCCCGCGTCTCTGCTCCTGAGTGTCGCCAATCACCGCACTCCAAAAACCACCGGACCACATCGCCGCACCCCAGCTTCATGGTGGACTGAGGGATATCGCACTGCCATTGCGTATGCCGACGTACATTTGAGCGCGTTCGATCGTAGCAGTGCTGCGGTCAACCGGATTGCCTTCCGGAAAGCGAGAGCGGCAGCGAGACACACCGCTCGGAATACGAAATGTGTTTCCTGGAGAGAATGCGTCGGTAAAGTTGACCGGCTCGCCCCGACATCAGAGGTGTGGTCACAGGTCAAACGCCTGTCAGGCCGGTTTTCTTCCACCCCGCTGACAATGGTGTGTGTGGATGGTCAAGATGGCGACGTCAGACTGGTTTTCTTCCGCTCCGCGGACAATGCCGCGCGTGCATGGTCAAGATGCCGTGCACCCCGAAGATGCAGCCAATGTCATCGTTGAGGATTTGGCGGAACGCTGCCGAGTTGTTGTGCCACGAAGCTCACTCCGAGACGATGCCTGTAAATTCCGCCGCGTCCGAAGAGCTCAGCTGCAATCTGCCATTCCCCATGAATGACCTTGAGGCGGCTATTGCTACTCAACGGAGCGTGTCAGAAAGCCCAGATAGCATTCACAACGAAATGCTCACTGGTCACGGATCTCGCAGGTGAGCCGCATCTCGCAAAAACTCCCCGGTCGATAGGCGGCTCCGAAATGGACACGGCCGTTGGTTTCGCATTTGTTCGTAGTCACGACACGCGATCATTTACGCTACCAGTCCGTGTGTCCTTTTATATGGCGGAGCTTGTAGCCATCATTAAGACGCTTTGTGGTCGAAAAGGTGCTGTTCGAAGAGAGTCTGCACATGATTTTATCGAACTCACTAAGCAGTCTTTTGGCATTAACATTTGCATGCGGTAGATCTGCTTAGGACCCATAAATAAGATTTAACATAGTTATTGGCCGGAAAAACCAGGGGAGTGGAGAAATAGATTGGTTGATATCTCGGCAACATGCCTTTATCGAAACAAAAGCAGAAGTGAATTAAGAATTATCTGCAGATGATCTTATTCGATTTTCAGGGTTTTTTAAAGCAGCAAGTCAAGGTTTTTACAGGACACCTACCTTCCAGGGGTCACAATAGGAGCGATTGCCAGCCATTACCACGATACAGTGCACATCTGAGAACTAGGATGCACAAAAATACGTGTACATGCAAATGAATTCAAGCCAACAGGCATCACGCATCACGCTTCATCCAAACATGCAAGCGATTTGAAGTGAATAGGCATCACACGTCGCGCACCAACTATATGTGTAAGCGATTTCAATTGACCGGATTGCATAATCGGCCATGATGAGCCATGTACGTCAAGATTTGGTCGCCTACTTTTTATAAGAGCCGATTCACTTATTTTCCTGTCTAGGTGGTCCTGTGCTCAGTAGATGACTTTGAGCTATAAAAGGGGCATGTGGTCAATACCTCCGTCGATTTTAGCCTGAGCGTGTTTTTCCAAAAACTGGTCACCGAAAAGGGTATTCCATGTTTCGTTTTTAGAGTCTCGCAGGTGTTCATTATGTCTCAAACGAATAGGGCGCATGGACTCCCCGTCATAGAATATGCCCCTGCCATGTTTTTCACATAGTTTACAATTGTTATCGTAAATCACGTTTTTTAAAGTGCAAACCCCTCGAAACCCAGACTTGCATGAATGACAATTATTGCTACCGGAAAGCTTTGGCTTCGAGATGGAAGATTTCACCAGATACTTTTTTAGCTTACTGTCGTTCTTCCAAGCTGTGCGTACTCACAGTTTTGATTTTTTACGATGCGTTTAATTTTCCAAAGCAAATGCTCGTCTGCGCAAGGTAGCGTTAAGAATCCGTCATCCGATAGGACGTGTTCCCGCCTCCCACCACCCATCTCTCCACGCTCTGTACGTTTTTGTTTCTTCCAACATTGTACCTAAAAGTCGCGGAGAATATCCATTGCGAAACAGCAAAGTCCGTAGTTTGTTTATGCTCTTTCTTTACTTTTCACTACCTGATGAGTTGTTTAGAGCCCTATGGAATGTGTTACGAATTATGTTGTGCTTAGTGGAAGTTGGATACGCAGACTCGCAGTGAAGAATTATACCAGAGTTGGTTGGCTTGGTAAAGAGCTCCCTTTCTAACGTTGTGCAGTTATTCCTCCTTTCCACCGTTACTAACGTATTCAGATATGGGACCCCCTTTCCGCCCCCATATGCTCCATCGTAAAAGCTAGATTTGGACACTGGTTGTTCATGAACTCTAAAAACTCTTCAAGGGCACGCTGTCCGTGCGTCCATACCCCAGCATAATCATCGATGTATCTAGCTAAGACAGTTGGTTTTAATGGGCTGGCGGTCAGGGCGTTCGTTTCCAGCTGGTCTAACAATATCGCCAGAAATATCGCAGAGGACGGGCGCATGGCTTCCCCATTGCTATTCCCAATTTTTAAACCATATCAAAAGAGGATGTCTGCGGGCTCTTGGAGCAGTGTCTCCATGATGACGTTTTCTCGTTCGGAGATGACTTCTACCGACAAATATTGTTCTTGTTGGCGCGCTCTAAAGCTCCAATCAACAAGGACAATTTTTGTCGGTAGAAGTCATCTCCGAACGAGAAAACGTTATCATAGAGACACTGCTCCAAGAGCCCGCAGATATCCTCTTTTGATAGACGGAGACCATCAACCTCATTGAAATGTTTGTATACCTTAGCTCTCAAAGAAGCGATAGCCTCATTGACTGGTATATTGCCATACAAACTGACAACATCTACACTGAAGAATCTGCTGCCATCTGGTAATCCTTCTGCCTGCGAATGATTAGAGACCTTTTTAAAATAAATAAGATAGTAGTATTAGCCTTATTCCTCGGAAAAAAAACAGGAGAATTGAGGTATAGTTAGGCTGATATTTCGGCAGCATGCCTTTCTCGAAACAATGGCGAAGAAAGCCTTGGTTAAAAGTCTCTGGTGTTCCACAGATGAGTGGGAATGAACCTCAAGAGCTGGTTGAGTATTTTCTCTAAAAGACACGAAGTTTTTTTCTATAGAACCGCTGCACGCAGATATGACAGGTCTGAGGGGCGCTGCAGGTTTGTGATCTTTAGGCAGCCCATAGAATACAGGCGTTCTTGTGTGTCTATATGTCAAATCTTTGATATCTAGACGAAAAGAAAGACCACAGATATCCTGTTTTGATAGACCGAAAGCATCAATTTCGTTTAGATGTTTGTCTAACTTGGCTTTCACGGCAGCGATAGCTTTATTGACCGGTATGCTGTCATGTAATTTAACAGCATCTGCACTGAAGAACATGCTGCCCTCTGGCAACCCTTTTGCCAGCGAATGGTAAGAAATCTTTTTAAAAAGTTTCTGGTATTCCACAGATGAGAGGGAACAAACCTCAAGAGTTGGTTAAGTATTTTCTCCAAAAGACAGGAAGTTTTTTCTGTATGACCACCGCACGCAGATATGACAGGTCTAAGGGGCACCGCAGGTTTGTGATCTTTAGGAAGCCCATAGAATACAGGCGTTCTACTGTGTCTAGGTGTCAAATCTTTAGCCTGTCCAAGGTTAAAAAACCCTTACACTCATCGCTCTGTTTAACTATGATATCGTTTTTGCTAAGGTCCCTGATAAAGTCCCGCTGATCTACAGTGACATTCAGTTTGCCTCCTTCATGTTTTTGAACGTGCGCAGTGCGTCATCCCTCATTCTTGGAAGGTTCTGGAAGGTTCTTACCGATGTCTGGAAATCTAAGGAACACATTTGGGGTGCGACCTCGATGAAACTGATCTTCGTTGTGATCGTCTGCGCGTGCCCCACCGAGGCCACAACGTGCGTTCGCCAGTTCTGATAGCACTGTTGCGTCGTCTATTGAAGGCGATCGATCTTGGGCCGGTGCAGTTGCAGTGCTAGTTGTGTTGCTGTCATTACGGAATTTTGAGACGTAGTCTTTTTGCTAGCTTAAAATCGTTTGCATGTGTGAGTGATACCTGACGCGTGACGTGCTATGCCTGTTCAATTGAAGTCGTTTGCGTGTATAACTGATGCGTGACGTGTGATGTCTGTTTACTTCAACTCGCTTGCATGTTTGGGTGAAGTGTGATGCGTGATGCCTATTTGCTTGAATTCGTTTCCATATATACGTATGTTTGCTCATTCTAATTCTTAGGCAGGCACTGTGTCGTGGTAATGGCTGGCAATCGCTTTGTTTAATCCCCTGAATGTTGGTGTCCTGTTAAAACTGTGGCTTGCTTTTTCACAAAAAAACCTGAAAAGTCGAGCAGGACAATTGGCAGGAAGTTTTGAATCCACTTCTGCTATTTTTTCGATGCAGGCATATTGCCGAAATATCAACCCAGCTATATCTCCATTCTCATGGTTTTTCTCCGAGGAATAAGGCAAATAATACGGCCTTATCTATGTGAATGACGTTCCTCGCTAATGCACTAAACAACTTACGCTACTTGACTGTCAACCAGTTCTTCATAGCAATGGCCCACCTGGCGCTTTGCTTGAAGTTGTGCGAATCTGTTCACCAGTCTTGGTCTATTTTCGCGAAAAGTTTCGAAAACTCGTTCACACGTCGCGCATGTGTAAGCGTGCCTTTTGTACTCCACGAAAGATGAGATTGATATTGCCCATGCCCCTTCTGAAATTGAGAGAAACGTGGACATCGTTGAAAAATCAAAGTTGCGCGTGTGCGTAGCTTGGAAATACGACAACAAGCTAAAAAAGCCTCTGGCGAAATCTCCCATCTCGAGGTTTAAGTGCCTGGGTGGCAATGGATGTAATTTATGCAAGTCTGAGTTTCAAGGGGTTTGCACTTAAAAAACGTGGTTTACGAAAACGAGTGTAAACTGTGCGAAAAACATGGCACGGACCTATTCTACTTCGAGGAGTCCATGCAACCCGTTCGTTTGAGGTATAATGAACACCTGCGAGACTCTTAGAACAAAACAGGGAATACCCCTTTCGGTGACCAGTTTTTGGCAAAACATGCTCAGGCTGAAATTGACGGAGGTATGGACCATATGCCCCTTTTAGAGCTCAAAGTCATCTACAGAGCACAGGACCACCCAGACAGAAAAATAAATGAATCTGCTCTTATACAAAGTAGGCGACCAAATCTTAACGTACAGGGCTCATCATGGCCGATTACGCGAACGTGATATGTGCCTACACGTGTGATGAGTGCTGGCTTAAAATCGCGTGCTGGTGTAAATGATGTCTGACGCGTGATGTGCCATGCCTGTTAAATTGAAATCGCTTGCATGTATAATTGATGAGCGATGTGTGATGTCTGTTTACTTCAACTCGCTTGCATGTTTGGATGAGGCGTGATGCATGATGCCAGTTTGTTTGAATTCGTTTGCATGTACACGTATGTTCGCGTATTCTAGTTCTTAGATGTGCGCTTATGTCGCGGTAATGGCTGGCAATCGTTCTTTGTGTAATTCCCAGAATGTTTTGTCGTGTAAAAACCGTGACCTGCTGTTTCAAAAACAAAACCTAAAAAAGGTCGAGTAAGATCATCGGCAGGCAATTTTGAATTCACTTCTGCTATTGTTTCGATAAAGGCATGTTGCTGAAATATCAACCAATCTATTTCTCCATTCTCCTGGTTTTTCTCCGAGGAATAAGGCTATTACCACTGTCTTATCTATGTGAATAATGTTCCCGGCGAGTGCACTGAACAACCTACTCAGGGCCCTCAAACTTAAGCAGGCAACCCCACCGTGACGTCACCGGGGAGCGCCCGGACAACCCACGATATTGTAAGCCCAAAGCAGAGGGTCTTTTTCAGAGGCAGCCTTTAGGCAGATTGAGAAGCTAAGACGGTTAAAACGCTTTCGGCATGAGACCAAGCGTGTGTCCTCTCGTGCGCCAGGGGTGCTTTTGAAGCTCAGTGTTTTAGCTTTGAATTACAAGTCATTTTGCACAGACGTTGAACGCTAACCTGAGTGGCGCCGCCGGTACCAACACCTGAACAGGCCAGCCCAGCTACATCCCGCAAACTTCATACATTCCCAGGCAGAGATTCACTTGACTACTATTTCAAAGCTTTGCTGAAATTACTTCGCGGACCAAAACTGCCACGTCGGCCGTCTCAGGGCGCTGACCGTGATATATAGCGGACATTGGCTGGCTTTGATGCACAGCAGACAGATATGAAGCCAGTGGCTGGGTGCGGTACATCGTCAGCAGTGCGTCGTCTCTCATCGGAGGCCGTGGCACCACTCCCTCCACCACGCGGCCGGTGATATGAGCGACATCGCTGTCTTAAGGTCAATCCTCCACACAGATAAGATTTAAAGGAGTAATACAAAAGCGTCTGCCCAGGAAAAAACTTCCGGTTCAATACTGTTAAATACTGTTTACAGCGTCTCAATACCTTGATTTATGTGCCAACGGAAAAAGTAACGGTCGAATTCTAAAGGCCACCCGCACGAACACGTCACATGTGGAGTGTACCATATCTACTATAAATCAAGACATATTCTCCATTTAGGTCCAAAGCTGTCTGCCTTTTTACACTTACATGTTTTTAATTGTCGTTGAAATAGAGGCATTGCGCATACAAAGAACCAAAGCTGAGATACAAGAGCGTATACAAGAGCGTATACGTATACATCGCGCATACAAGAGCGTAGTATCGGCAGCATGAGCAAAAAGGATAGAGTAAAGTAATAAAGCACAGCTTAACAAAACATTTCCCTTGCTATTTCATTAGCCAGCATGGGATATACATTTGATTTGTCGTTTCTGTCTTTCGGTTTTGGGTAAATGTGTGTTTAATTTCCGTAGTTGCTATTGTTACGTCAACGTATTATTGGTTCACAGACCATGCACCGCACATCGCACATCTTTTGATGGATGGAATTGTCTCATGCTGTTCACTTTGAGCATTTTTATTCAATGAGCGGTTTGTATGTTTACTACTTCAGTTACTGTTTCGATGTGACTATGGTTGTTGGCAGCGCTGATGTAGACTGCTGCGAGGGAACTCCACATCGCAGGTAGTGACATCCTGGCTGATTTAGATTTCAATATGAAATAGTGCCACAGCCCCAAAATTTTCCTTGGTTCGTATGGAAGAACGAAGCTATCGGGTATTCCTTAAGCAATATTCACTACTAAACACACCGATATCACTGAGAAGGTATCGTTAGTCCTAGCCAATGGCTTTTCGAGGATGTCGCTTGTCAGCGCTAACAGCAGCTTGCGAACGCAGTGAACGCAGTGTATTGCAGCTATGATGTTGATTTTTTTGTGTTTACATTCAGCTGAGGGCCGCGGTGTGTACGTGGTTGGTCATATGGTAAAGCTGGTCAATTGATACGCACCGCGATTAATTCAAGTAAACCTACCTTATATTGAGATGAGACACAAGCATTGTGCCGTGTCAATCGGCTGCACGATACTCTATGAAAATGTGACTGTTCTACGTTTTTTGGCAGTGGCTATAGGCGCCTAAGATTTCTGTGCCCTGAAATTAATGACGGAGTTCCGAGTGCACATACACCGAATTTAGCGTTCCAAATGACGAGGTGCACGCGCCGAAATTGTTGCTGTGATGCCCTTGGTACACCAGGCACGTCCGTGGTATCATATTTTTTCGTCTCGAATTACGCAAGGGATCTTCAAGTGCTTACCGCTCTATACCGCCAGCGCTCTCCCCATACGCACGAGACCGTAGCAGCCAAGATAATGGCCGTGTCACCAGCGCGCAAGTACTCGCCTCATAGAAGCCAATGCATTGGTCCTTTCCTGTCCGCTGATTGGCTCATTTTTGTCTTTGTATTTGTTCATGCACAGCCATCGATGCCATCGTTAAAAGTAAACAAGCAACTAATGTTGTAGGCCCCAAACGCACATTTAAACATCAAAATTAACTATCTATCATCTATGAATGGATTATAGATAATTAATATTAATTGCAGCTATCTATCGTTTGTGTATTTGGAAAATCGGAAACACTAGACACACTCCCACTAATCTACTTGTAGAAGAGATTTCATTGCGTCTCGACTCTGTGCCGGCTGAAAAGACCTTACTGAAATACTGTGCTGTATTTCAAGCCACGTCGGCCCGGCAGAAAATAACCTGGCTGCCACTGCCGCAAAACGTGCTACTCTCCGCCTCTGTCGAAGGGCTTCTCCAAAGGGCTTTCCCAAAATACCCGCTACAGACCTGTAATCTGTCATCTTTGCTTTTTTGCGCGGAGAAAAGCAGAGTACCTGGGGTGCAGAGGACACCAGCAAACTGAAAAACATTAGGCCTGTTACCCAGGACCGGCAGTCATCCCAAGGCGAGTTTAAACAGGGGGGAAGTTATCTTGTGTCGTTTGCCAGTAGGCCATGCTTATGCCACACATCTATGCCTTCTGCGTAGCGACGAACTATCTCGGTGTCGGCACTGCGCGCCGCCATAGCGATGGGATATATGCCCGGATGCTGTTCGCACTACGCGTCGAACGTCTGTGGTACTTTGGCCCGGTTGCGCCGTCTCTGACGCTCTCTGATTTACTGTGACAACTCGACATATGTCGGACATATCTTCAAATTTGTATCGCACATTAAGTTATGCGTTTTATATACACCTTCCTAAGGAGTTCATGCCGCGTGTAAAAAGTTTTTAAGCTGCTGAAAAGTCTTGACTAACATTTATTATCGACGCTGCATGACCGTGCAGTAAATGCGCTCCAAAGAAAGAAAAAAACAATCTAGCCGGCTGGTCGATGTGATCATCTGATGGCTAACGACTGATGCAAAGTTTTTGCTTGGTTTGTTATGAAGAAGCATAAATATCACAGTATTTAGAATATTTGGAGAACGTGATGCGCAAGTACAACGGATGCCAAAAATTTCAATAACCAACGGAAATATCACACATAATGTCGGCAACACGTAAAGCAATGCTCGACAACTGCGCGCGAAAATTCAACGGCGCATATGCGACTACTGCTTTAAGACCAAGACGCCAAGACCAGTAAGGACGGAACCTGAGCGATTATGGGTGCCGCGGCAGGCCAGCCAAGAGGCTTCCGTCAAGGAGTAAAGGGTCCTCAAAACAAGCGAGAAGTACGCAAGGCCAACGTGGTTGTCTCCTGAACGATCAGGAGTGCCCCGGCAGGCTGGGATATGGGAACCCGGTCAGAGCACAGGGCCCTCTGAGCAAATGGAAATTACCCAAGACTAGTGTGCGTGCATTAATGCGCCTCTGTAATCAAGAGTGCCTGGGCAGGTTAACAGAAAGGGCACCGAAAGGAACGAAGGGTCCTCCGCAAACGGGATTGAAAGGAAAAAGCCCAAGATCAATGCAGAGGCCCCTGAGCATCGAGTGGCTCGGTGCCTTATCTTATATGGGCCCCAGCAGCACCAAAACGCCCTCCAAGCAAATGGAATAAACCTGATACTAATATGAACGGCCCCCGAGCAGCTGAGTGTACCGTGGCATACGGAGCCCCGGCAAAAGCTTAGCGTTTTGGGCAAATGGGAAAAATCCATGGAGTGCCCCTGATCGATCAGGACTGGCCAGGCATGGGAGCAGATAGCACCCCAGCAACAGCGTGGGGGCCTACGAAAAAATGCAAGGAGATGAAGGGCAGCGTGGGCGGCTCCTTAGCGATCGGAATGACCCGGCAAGTGGACATCTAGGGCCCCGGCAAGAGCACAACGCCTCTGGACAGCGTAATGAGCCTCGAAATATCCCCCAATTACCATCACCCTTTCAATCGGCGAGGAATGAGCTTTGTCTGCTCGCGGGCTCTTTACGTTTGGTTGTGAGTGTCCTTGGCTGTCTGGTGGCCCGAAGATGCCCAATTCTGTTGTGTTTTGTGCCAGAAAATTGCGTTCGTTAACCAGGTCATGGGCCCCTTTGAAGCCTATGGGTCCGCTTGGGGCGCAGCGGGAGGACGGGGGGAGGGGCGTGGTTCCAAATCCCACTCTACACTCGCCACTGGCCCGAACAGGTTGATGGAGTGATACCCAAGGCACAGTATGGAGTGGCCAGGAATGATCGAGTGCGCTCGAGCGGGTTAACGGATCGGGAGCTCTGACAAGAGCGCAGGAACCTCCATTCAAATGACGAATACCCACGACATAATGTGCAGGGTCCACAAATGATTTAGGGCACCCACGCAGGTCAACAGATAGGGCTCAAGACAAGAGCGTGGTGCGGTCCATTCAACTAGGAAGTACTCCAGACGCAATGCAAACGGCCCGAAACGACCGAGTGTGGCCCAGCAGGTTATCAGATAGGATCCCCGACACGACCTTAGGGCCCTCCATTCAAGTAAGAAATACCCAAGACCGAGTGTGGAGGGCCCCCAAAAGATCGAGCGTACCCGAGCAGGCTATCAGATAGCCCCGACAGGAGCGTAGGGCTCTACATTAAAATACCAGGACCCTGTGTGCAGGGCCATAGAACAATGCAGTGTGCCCGAGGAGATGAACAGATGGAACCCCTAACAAGTGCGTACAGCCCTTCATTCAGACAGAAAGTGCCCAAAATACAATATGGAGCGGCTAGAACGATCGGGTTTGCCTGAGTAGGCTAGCAGATGGGGTCCCCGACAAAAGCATGCGGCCCTCCATTCAAATAACAAATACCCACGACGCAATATAAAGGGTCTCCGAGATAACTGAGCGGACCAGAGCAGAGTAGCAGATAGGGCCCCGACAAGGGCATAGTAAGTACCCAAGACCCTTCATTGTATGGACCCTCCATTCAAATAAGAAGTACCCAAGATCCAGTGTAGAGGGTCCCCGAACGAACGGCAGGTTATCAGATAGGGCCCTCGACGAGGGCGTGGGGCCCTGCAATCAAGTAAGAAGACCCGGCAAGAGCGTGGGGCCCTAGAGGGGGCCCTGGGGCCCCCTCTAGGCAAGTGAGAGAAAATTGAAAGAGCAGTAGATCGATGTAAAGGGGTCATGAGCATGTTGTGAGTGTGTCGGTAGGTTAACTGTGACCAACTGAAGGGCCCCTGAACGACCGAGAATACCTCAGCAGGTAACATGGGACCCCCGGCCTTAGCGTATAGAGTGCTTTGAGCGAATGGGAAGAACCCGTGGAAGGTCCCTGATTGATAAGTGTCCCGGCACGCTAGCAAGAAGTGCCCAGCAACATCGCAGGGTCCTCTTAGCAAATGCAAGGAGATCAATGGCAACATAGCGGGCTCCTTAACGATCGTGTTGACCCTGCAAGTGGACGTATGGGGTCCCCGGTAGCAGCGTAGGGACTCTGGACAGCGTAATGGGCCTTAAACCTTCCAATAACCACCCTCTCAATTAGTGAAAAGTAATTGCTGTCTGCTCGTGCACCCTTCACTTTCGCTTGCGACTGCTCTTGGTAGTCTGGAGACACAAAGAGGTCCAATTTTGCTGCATTTTGTGTAAAAACTGTGTCTGTTTGGCCGTCTATGGACCGCTTCGGATCCTATGGGCCTCTTCGGGGCCCAAGGGGGGGGGGGGAGAATGGCTCGCGTTTTCCTCTCTGGACCCGCCCCTGACCGGCCGAAATCCACGGCTCGAATAAGCGACGGCTTTTGAGCAACACTGCACGATCGTCCACGGTCGGCGCGGGAGGCGGGCGGCGACCGACGACACCGCAGAACACGGCCGGCTGGACACGACTTTTGCCTGTGATTTGGAGTGCAGACACGCGCGTCGGAATAGCAGCGTAGAATATCATGAAGCCGCAGATAAAATTGAAAGAAAACACTTTGGCACCAAATGACTGTTGTACGCACTTTCGGGCTGCCAGGGTTCAGGCTGGGAGCAGTTCTTGCAAGGAATTGAATTCTCACTGAGCAATGAGATATCGAATACGACAGGCTTCGGTCTCTTCTTTACTGACTTTTTGAGTTATGCGTATGGATCTATAGCAAAATTAACGACCGAACCTGAGAACTGCTGCTAGCATGATTTCATTCACGAGAAGCTTCGCCTGCTCTGTGCGGTGTTTCAGCTGGCTCAGCAGCTGCGAACAGTACAAAGGCATACACACAACTGTACGACAGGAGGCACGACTTGGGCGATCCGATCAGGTGACAGAGTCTGCTAACGCAGATCTGGTGCACGCTCCAAGATGGCGACCGATGGATAGGGTTTCTTATCGTTGTATCTGTGCTTGGTCGCAGGCATGTAGATATTTTCCATTGAGGGAAGTCTGACACCCCAACCAGTCCGCGTTATGAAAAACGGCGAATCAGAGCAATGATTCAGAGAAAAGAAAACATCAGGGCCGCACAGAATGATGCGGGCCCAGACCCCTGAAAGATAATAGCATTCAGGCCACATTCAAGTGTCAGAAAGCAGGATTGAAAGATGTGACGCTGCATTGCGCAATGCAGCCCAAATTTGAAAGATAATGTCGTCTATACGTACCAAAACTCGCAACATTTGTTCGCTGCTTATCACGCAAGCACGCCAATTCTCAAGATCATAATGCGTACCGAACAGAAGCTTTGGGAAAATGCACTGCACCATCCACCACGTGAGGATGGTGTTTGCCCCGTACTGGCGACCGCCTGTTGATATTTTCTCCTGTGCAGTACCGCTCTGAAAAAGCGCCGTATGGTCGTTTTTACACCGTCATCTACGCGGCTACGTTTCTATATATATATATATATATATATATATATATATATATATATATATATATATATATATATCTATCTATCTATATCTATATCTATATCTATATCTATATCTATATATATATTATATATATCTCTCTCTCTCTCTCTCTCTCATCTCTCCTCTCTCTCATCTCTCATCTCTCTCCATCTCTCTCTCTCTCTCCTCTCTCTCTCTCTCATGCTCTCTCTCTCGTCTCTCTCTCTCTCTCTATATATATATATATATATATTTATAATGTTTCTCATGTCACTACTTGGTACAAAAATAGCCGCAGCATATTAGCTTCTGCGCCATTTTTACGCGGTGTCTTGTCTCCGTATTTCTTAGCAAGCGTTCACTTGCATTCAGGAAATGTTACTCGCTCCATTCACCTTGAAAAGCTTTTAAAGAGATGTGGCCCCCAAGGCAGTTTTTATAGTAATTTTTAGCATGTGCGGTAAATATGGCTTTCAAAAGGAGATTTCCAGCTCCAATAAATCTAGAGTATCTAAATTGTTGTTAATTGTGTGCTCTGTCTTCGGCCTTAAGGCGATGAGCGATGTCTCGTAAAGAAGCATCACCAGCTGGTTCTCGCACACCACGCATGTACCAACTGTGGGTTTCGTGACAGTGTTTGACAGACCAGTTTACTGGTGCAAATTATGACAGACCGGTGATACTGGATTCATATCAAAGCAAGACGTTGCAAAATCAGCGTGAATGGAAAACTCCAGACAAAAAAAAAACTACTTACGGATCAGGGAAGAATGATGTATGCTTACGCCTACGTACTTACCTCAAAAATGACTTGTTGGTGCGCAAAGTGCGTTGGAAGTATCAGGCGCCTGACCATGAAAATCGCATGAAACCTCTAATTTTCATCTCATCTTTTAGCTGGCGGAGGCGGAGACGGAGGCCGACGCGGAGGCCGACAAGGGTGAGGTGGCGGCGGAGGCGGGAGCTGTGGTGGTGGTCGCTGGCATCGTCACCACCATTGGGAAAGAGGATGAAAATCAACGTGCCTCTGCGTTGCATGATGGTTCGTGACGATTCCAGCTGTTGCACGAGTAAACAGGTCCACTTGATGTTTTACTTGCGATCGGGACGACTTGAGCTGTCGTTCGGCGCGGTTTGTGACAAATTGTAATATTCCTAGGCAGTGATGATGTTGACACGCAGAATTCTATCCAGTCAATAAAACCGACGAAATTCACGATTTTGCTGGGGAGTGGACAGCATGCGCCAAGTCTTTCTTCGTTTTAAAGCATGGTAGCTTTTGTGGTGAGTTAGCAACATAAAATTCGAGGGAGATCGCAGCACGGAAATGCTAATCAATAAATCGCATTTATTCCGCGTGCCATAAGCACGGCCGGGGTGGCTCCAATTAGAGGCCTTGACATACTGGATATGTCGACGGATTTTTTATGTATTTACGGATTTCATTATGTCGTGCAAGGAAGCTCAGAAGCTCGTTTTAAGATAAAATCGAATGTTTACATTTTTGACTCCACGAACTTAGGTGCGTTGAAATCCATTGAAATCGCTTGACAATTTGGCCTAACAAGGCATTGGTGCCGACCGCTTGACGAGGAATGGGGTTAAAAAAATGCATAGCAAGTTTGAACAGTACAGTATGGCTTTTAGTTTGTATTTGCGTGCAAATCTTCAGCGAATTCGCGAGAGACGTTGTCGACTCATTCGATGCCTCCACCCGGACTGGCTTGACGTGCAATACGCATCTAAGGCCTGTTTCATTCCAGCTGTTGATTTACCAGTTGCTGATAGATTACATGAAAGACTGCTCTATGAAACATGAAGTGGGAATTATCTACAATAAAGGGCATCGATGTTACTATCTTCAGAAAAGCCTATGGTGCTGATTGTTCACCTAGTTACGGTTTGTTGCCAGCCAACAACTGACTAAGTTACCGTTGTCCAGCATAGTGATGGTCATGATTAGCTGACACAGATTTGAATCGGGAATCGTACATGCGCAGACGGCCGGCACGTCGAAGACACCGAGGTTTCAGGTGCACTATGTTCCAAGACCGCCCATCGCCAGCAACGCGCCTCCGCTCCACGTGAACGTTGGCGGGAAAACAACGAAACCTCGGGAATGAACAGACTAGCCCTAGAACTAAACAGAGCGGAAACCGACAGAACAGATGCTCAAATTAGCAATACAAAATGAATATGAAAATAGCATGGAATTGACTAACACTAAGATAGAGCTCAAGATCATAGCAACCCTATGTCACTCAGTAAACGAGAAACGATAGCTAAATCAAACTAGATACGCAAACGGTACACCAACTACACCCGACTGCCAGCAAAACAAAAGGCATCACTATGCAATGTTCTGTCGCAGCTCACGATCGCAGAGCACGGCCGCAGAACACCGACGCAGAGCTCGGCCACAGAGGTTGTCCGCATACATCTCGGCCGAAGAGCTCGGCCGCGGAGCACAGCCACGGAGCTCGGCCACGGAGCCCGGCCGCGGACATCACGACCGCGGAGCGCGACTGCGGGCAGTACGGCCACGGAGCTCGGCCACGGACCCGGCGGCGGACAGCACTACCGCGGGCAGCACGGCCGCAGCGACGACCCATCTGCAAACGCTAGACAAAACACATGACATACGCAGCACACACAGCCCACAGTTCGGTGTAAGTTAACCCACATCGTACACAATTCTCGGGCCGCGTGCGATGTAGCTTTCAGCTCCACTGACTGGAGCAATCAAGAACAGCTTCGGCTTGAAGCATGCCTGTGGGACTGGGAACAGGGTTTGTGAAGTCAGTGCGCAGCACTCTAATGACATGTCATGCCCATGTGCGCTGTCCCATTAACAGGACACACCAACCGGTAGCGCTACATCGGTAGGCCTAGGAAAAAATTGCCAAACACGACACCAGAATAGCACATAAAACAGTACATTCTGACCCCAGACAGTACATTTTGTCCTGACATAATCCCATTGCATTTCATCTATTTCCATTGCATTTCAGCCACATTTAGCCAAACTTAAGCAAATCTTAATTAACGACCTAACTCGGACAGTGGCGATCCGATGGCCTAGAAGCTCTGTCAGAGCGCCGGGGGACTGGCACAGGAGCAGGGGCCATCGGAGGCACATCAGGGACCAACACAGGAGCGGTCACGGGCCCATCAGGCACCAACACAGGTGCGGTCAGTGGTCCATCTTCACCATCGCACGAACAGCGCGATTCGCTTACTTAGAGCCATCCAACAATCCGACCTCTCCTCCAGTCTGCAGGGTGATGCTCCGTGCGCCGCAAGGACAGTGCCTTACGCCTGTATGCCTGAAGTCCGTGACAATCCAAGTGCCGCTGAGAAGGGTAACAAGGTCACCGAGGACACAAAGCACATATGTTCAAGGGTAGCGGCATGGCATCTTCATCAGCTACCTCGGGAGGAGGATGGCTTGTCCCCCAATTTTCCCCAAATGGGCTTTGTCTGATTTGATCTGAACGGACGATTTTTAATACCTGGTGGGCTCCTCCCGGAAGTACCAGTCGCATGGGTCTGAAGAGCATACTTCATAGAATCGTGTGATGACATTGCTCCAGGACTGTCGAAGTTGAGTTCCTTAACCTTCTGCTTGTAATCACACCATACTGTGCAGACAGGGCGGATCTAATGGAGGGAGAAGGCAAAGGGGCCACACCATCAAATCCCCTGCGTCATGGAACCCAAATGTTACAGTGAAGGGGTAGCGAAACATTCATCTCGGCACCACAAAATTTTATATTCAAGAGACATCAAACCTCATGGGTTCCACAATATCCATGCCATAACAAAATACGTTGTTGGTGAGAGAGAGAGAGAGAGAGAGAGAGAGAGAGAGAGAGAGAGAGAGAGAGAGAGAGAGAGAGAGAGAGAGAGAGAGAGAGAGAGAGAGAGAGAGAGAGAGAGAGAGAGAGAGAGAGAGAGAGAGAGAGAGAGAGAGAGAGAGAGAGAGAGAGAGAGAGAGAGAGAGACGTGTGTATTAATTCGTTTCGGATGCATACCGCCACCCAACCTTGGTGACAATCGCGTATATTGTTGTGACGATCATTTATACCGTCATAACAATACATACAGAATGTTGACATTTAAAAGCTGTACGGGTGTGTGGGACGAAACCAGGCTTCTTGTACTGAAATAATATTTGCAAGTAATATGACACGAAATGCCTTCATAACAGTCCACTTGAAATCAGGCAGCAGCAACCCCTCCGAGCGCAAGCGCGTAAAACTACTGCGATCTAAGTATCGGCATTTGTGCGCTGCGATTTCATTTTTGATTTCATCTTGCTAACTTTCCGTAAGAAAAACCGTGAACACGAAGGGGCACTTGAAGTGGTGCTCCTTCGTCTGTCTACTTAACGAACAACTGTGAGTTTTGTCCTTTTTTTTAATCGAATAAAATGGAACGCATCACCATCTTCATCTCTACTACGTAGGAGAAGTAGGATTCGTCATAAACTGCGTAGAATCTAGGGCAATACATGTCCCGATTGTGCACAAAACATTAAGTGGATCTCTTTATTCGTACTGCAGCTGGAATCGTCAAGGATCCTCATGCAACGCAGAGGCACCCCGGATCTTTACTATCGTCCACACCACCGACAGCCACGGCGTCTACCGCCACCGCCTCCGCCGCCGCCGCCACCACCACCACCTCCGCCTCCGAACCGACGACGGTAGGCTTAAAGTAGAAAAGTAGTATACAAGATAGGAGTTTTCATGTGATTGTTACGGTCCTGTGTGTAATGCTTGCAACCTGCTTTGCCTACCCAAGGATCGTTTTTGAGCTAAGCATATAGAGACGTGCAATATTCTTCTCTGATCCATAAGCTGTTTTTCGTTTCCATGTGGAGTTTTGTGTTTACGCTGATTATGCAAAGTCTTGCCTTCATACGAGCCCAGTACCACCGGTCTGTCACAATTTGCCCCAGTTCAACTGGTCTGTCAAACGCTGTCACAAAGTCTCCAGTTGATGCATGCGTGGTGTGCGGGAACCAGTTGGTGATATTTCTGTGCTAGGACATCGTGCATCACATTAAGGCCGAAGACAGGGCGAACATCCACTTGGGCTGAAGACCATATTTCGGAAGCCATATTTACCGCGCATGCTTAGCAATCATTACAAGAAAACTGCTTCGGCAGGGCTGATCATTTCAAAAACACGTGCAAAGTGCAGTGCATGGACGCTGACGACGTGCAACGCTGAAAAATATTAAGACAAGATGCCGCATAGTAAATGGTGTAGAAATGACTACATTGCACCGGATATTATGTTACACACTAAACATAGGAATACGATATATATGTATATATACAGATATAAATAGAGAGATAAACATTTATGTGAGCAGATATATAGATAGATAGATAGACAGATAGATAGATATACAGATATATATATATATATATATATATATATATATATATATATATATATATATATATATATATATATATAGATATATAGATAGATAGACAGATAGATATCTGGATAAATAGACTGATAGATACATAGATAAACAGATAGATGGACAGATAGAAAGATAGATAGATAGATTGGTAGATGGATGGCTAGATAGGTAGACAGACGTAACCGCACAGTTAAGGGTGCAGAAACGATGCCAGCCAACGCCAACTAATTCCTTTACCCGAAGCGAGAAAAAAAAGGTCTTTAGTGCTGCCACAAAGGTATTTTGGGCGCTTACGGCGCCGAAGTGCAAGGCGAGCGCCAACAAATGATTTTTTATGTCATGAGCCAAATGAATGTGAACAAGAATAAGAAGTATGCGTTGAAGTGGTGCTGTTGAATATGGCACTTGAACGATGGTTGCTATCATTCAAAACAGTGCTTTGCTGGGACGCAACACACATTTTTACAATTCGGTCTTCGCGCGGCGCCAAAACCGGCGCCAAATCCCGGCGAGAGTGCCAAAAAGTCCGCTACCGGCGCCAATGCCATTCCGAGTGTTACGCTGATCACAATGGAAGCTTGACATCCGTACATTCGTTGAATAAACGTTCATCGGAGGTGGATCATTTCAAGTCAGGGGTTTGGGCTTGGCCTCCGATTCATCTCCGCATTTTAATCTAGCCCATTACTGTGTCAAGCCATACAATGTTGCGGTACACCTATTTTAGCAGTCGTGCCTGCGGGATCTGCTTTCACCAAAGCATTCTCACGTCTCGCCGGGTCAGCAGCTGCGCACCAATGTACTGATGCTCAGTACGGTGAGACGCACTGAGCCGCCTCTAAATACTGATCAGGATAAACGCTGTGGTGTGCAGGTTAGTGTCATCAAGTGAGTTCTGCCAGAAACTGCCATGCTGTCAGCAATAAGGCACTTGAAGTAAGCACAGCACAAGCGGTGCAGGCCGTAATTTAGGCAAACATTACGACGAAAAACCGCGACGGATGAGTTTTAAAACACATGCCAAGCCATTAACGCGATCTAACCACGACTGACATGAATGGTGGCGGTGTCCATTGAGGTTTCTCATCACAATGCCTGTCACAACTCTGCAGAAGAGCAAGGAACAGCGCAACACTTACAAGAAAGGTCATACTAGATGATTTAGGTCACAATTATCGCTGTATTTTTTATTGAGAGATGTCACTGACGAGGAAGAGTATCCTGCACTGACTTCCTCCACGCTCGTCGTGACATTGTATAAGCAAATACAGAAGGAACGTATTTATCTGACATGAATAACACTGTTGATGGCTGTAGGCTAACTATATATTGTGCGGTGCTGTTCCGTCGTCATGCAAACATAAGCTTTACCGCTGGTTTGTAAGTTTTTTACCAATGCTGTCCTGACGACCTAAAGGCCCGAAAAATTTCGAGAACAAGTTTCAATATAGGCCCTGAATCTGACTGTCAAGCACGCAAGGATTCATTGTCAAGGGCCAACGTGCTACTCCACGGCCTTCCCCGCTGGGACGCTGCCAACTCCGCTGTTGGATAAAGATGACCGACAGAAGACGGGCCGAACCCTTCCCCCTCCTCCCGTCCGTTACCGCATCAAATCTGCTATTACGTCGCCCCATGAATGGACGAATTAGTTCAGAGGCAGCCCAAGGCAAAGGCCCTCAGTGATTGCGCGAATGGGCGTAAGTGTCCTATGCCTGAAACTGCCTCTGTACACTAGCGTGCAAGAGGGGCTTGGACCCCAGCCATGTACCCCTGCCTGGGGCTTCTGGGCCTTAAACAGTTCATTCCGAGCAGATGACAAAAGACCAAGCCGCCATGGAGTACGTCAATCAATGAACTAATCGATACACGTTCAAATATGCCAACCCGGTACACACAAGCCGCCGATGCTCCTGCCACCAGCGGTGGGAGGCGTAACTCATTGATATAGGTGGCGCTTGCTGCCGCCAAGCAAATGGAGTTTGGGCTGAACGCTTGAGTTGCTGTATGTTGCGTGACGTCATTGCCTTGTTGCGGTCTGGTCTCCCGCTCGTGTCGTCATTAGTTGGCGCTGCCTAAGTGCGGTAGCTCCTGTGGCGTTGGTCATTGACAAAAACGTTCCTAAAATAATTATTTGCGCTTTCCTGTGCATCGGCGAACGGTTTGTGTGCCTTCTGTCGCCGCTGGCACCGGGCTTCCCCGCTTCATGGGGCTTTGCTCTTGTTCTAGGTGGCCTCAATGATCAACGAAGGAGGTTGGCGGCGGCGGCGACTGCAGTGGTGCATGTTGAAGTATCACTGCCGGTCCGCTGCAGTGGGGCAGCAAGCGGCATCGAGTGCGGCGAGCAGCCGACCAAGCCGTGACGGTGGCCCGACTGCCCGCCGCTGTCGCCTGCCGGCCGCCGGCCTGATCCGGCTGACAGCAGTGAAGCAGTCGGGTCTGGCGAGAACTCACGCGCATCAAGAGCCACTGGTGCCGGTCGGGCCAGGACGGGCTGATTTGGAGCGCGGTGTTGCTGGTGGAGGCGGCCTCGCTCTCGGCCAAGCCGTGCACCTCGTGCCGTATGCTGAACGACTTTGTGCGGCTGAAGGACGGCGACGTCGTGACACGGCACGGCGCCAACAGTGAGGTGGGCCAGGCTACAGCCGTGTCGGGTGTGCAGTAGCCGGTCGGTAGACGTGGTGCGGGCGCGAGATGACCTGGACGAGCTGCGTGAGTGCCTGACGGGCCCGGGCGCCACCGGTTGGTCGGCATCGGCGACCGGTGCCGGACCGTCAGCCGCAGCAGACCCGGCGGCGGCCGCGTCGGCACCGGGCGGACCCTCAGCTTCGACGGCCGGCTGGTGGCACAGTCACCGGCTCCACGCCGAGACGGCGAACAGTGCAGACGAGAGCCGGTACAGACCGCGGTGCCGCCGTCAGTCGCAGGACACAGCTCGTCCGTTGGGCGGCGGCCACAGCGCAGAGGCGCGCACCGCTCGGCGTGATGGACCATGATGAGGAAGAGCAGGACGCGCCCCAGGACCAGACGTGCTCCTCTGGGGAGGGGGAGAGGAGGGGCTCCTTCTCGATGATGAGCAGCCTGCGAATCTCCTGTCGTTGGCATTGACTGGTGTTCGCTGCGAGAAGTTAGGTTCTGTGGCATCTCGGCCAGCCCCAGCTGCTGCAGCTGGGGCGTGGGGCCGTCCGGCACCGGGACCGACATGAGCGCGTCCAGCGTAGCAGGAGCGGATCGGACGAGGGCGGCGCCTGGTGCACAGCCGGCCCCCGCGCAGCCGACACCGGAGGCGCAGCAGCAGCCGCCGGCAACGGAGCCGCGCCACCACTGCCACCACAGTCAGACCTTGGAACTGGTGTGTGTCCGTGTCCCAGGGCGGAAGCACGGCACGCCGCGGAGCCTAGCGGACATGAGGCACGCCTCGGACAGGGCAACTGACCCCACTTAAATAAATAGGCATTGTTTTGTACCCGCACTCCATGTTTGGCTAAGCGTGAAATCACCTACCTAAAAACCTCCAGGTAACCGGAAGGCGGGACACGTGCGCCACTTCTCCAGAGTGATCTTTGAACTGTCACCGTGGAGTTGTGTGTCGCACCGGTCCGGAAACGTTAGGTCAAAGTTGTAATACCATTGCAATACGTAATCCCCCGGGCCGGATCGGAACCTGCCGACCACTGCTTCGGACCTGCACCCTCTGCCACTTACCACTGCGTCGGGCGCCCCGCGGGAGCTGGAGTCGCTGGGAGATGGCTCCCTTCTGCCAGTGGGTTCGCCGCTAGTGAAGGTGAGACCCCGTATGGATGGGGACGGACCGCTGTTGGCCACAAGGAGGACCGACGAGCGGCCTGTAGTGGTTGTGCCCGAGTGGAGTCACATCACAGCGCTGATGGTGGACGAGGGGCATCGTCGATGTTTGCACCAGGGCGTCCGCGTCACCCTTGCTCTTTTCTCTGCCGAGCATTTCATTCACAGGAGAACCATGGACAGGGCCGTCGGCACATGCGGTAGGTGTCGGTGCCACAACGGACTCCCCCATCGGTATGTGGAAGGCCTTCTGCCACCGTTCCAGGTCAGAGCCATGTCGGCCCTTCTGGATGTTGGTGATCGACTATTCCATTCCCTTGTACGCTGACGAAGACGCAAGATCTAGACACTGATGATCACGTGTGTGTTACGTTTCGTGTCATTCACCTCGAGCGGGTGCGAGGCCAGAGCACTGACATGATTCCGCCACGTTCGACAGGGCTTGCAGAAACCGTCGACGTATGTCGCGTTGCCTGATCCGACACTGGCTGGCTGAATGCCTGCAGGTGCTGCGGTGCTGGAGCAGCCCCGGGCCGACCCACCCGTCTGCCGGCGGTTGGCGAGGTCATGCTGGTCCACGGCGGAGGCCCTCGCGGCTGGTGACCTTCGGCCAGGGTGGCTTCACTCATCAAAGGACCGGATGGCCACTGCCGTGCCGCGGCAATTCTGATCCGCGGAAATCTCACTCGCCGACCCACCGCCAAGCTGTACCAGCTGGAGGCATCGCCAGACACCACCTGTGACCGTGACGCGGACCAGAGCCGGTCGTCGTGTGGTACGCCTCCGGCGGTGTTTAGCGCGGCTCGGCACCAAACGAGCGCGGTGATGCGCGAGCAATGGTGCCGCCCAGGCGCGGGCGTGCGCGTACCGCGACGCTGGTGGACGGTCGGCGTGACGTGGTGTCGTCGACCCAGCTGCTGGATCCAGGTGTCGTGACTGTGTCTTGAGTGCAAAATAAAAGTAGCTTTTGTGTTCCACTTGGACAAAGTTATGTTTGTAAGTCCACGAAACCTCTCATGTGCCAAATAATCCGACGATGGGACATGTGCGCCACTTTTCGAGAGCGCTCCTTGACTACCGACACGTGGGGTTGTGTGTCGTGCCGGTCCACAAACTTCTGAGTAAAAGTTTCATTACGCATCCTTTCAATGCATAGTCCTCCGGGTAGGATCCAAAACTGCCTACCATTGCTTGTTTTCTGCACTTAGCGTTTGAGCCTTCGAATTGCTTTCTGCTGTTCGTACACGTGATGTTGTATCACCGCAAACACGTATGTATAAGAGGACTGGTCCCTGCTGGAAGATATTGAAACGAGTCTGATACACGGTGAAAATACTCATTTAGAGCTATAGGTATGCTTTTAAGTACGAAAGACTGTTCTAAACAACAGGATTTCATGTTTTCATAACTATGCTCATCAATACGTCATCATTTGATTTTGTCATCGAACGTTTTGCTGACGTCAGAGTCATTGACAGATTGGTCATGCAGAGTTGCAACTGTAGCGGACGGCGTGACTCACTTTTGGCTCCTCTACCCGCCACAATGTGGTGGTCTAAGCTACGTACCTTGTTCAAGCGTTATATGTGGGTGGTTTGGCCTCGTCTTTAGGTGTTCTGATTATTTTGTCCATGGTCGCATGTTTTCTACTTGTATTTGCATTTTCGGCTGTGGTGTCATTCATGATGTATTCGATTCCCAGCCCCAATGATATTCTTCGTATCTCAGGTGGTGGCTGCTACCAATACGTTGCTATGGCACGGTTTTTGGGAGTGCACTTAAAAATTCAACTTTCATCCGATACGCAATTTTGTTGCGAACAACGAAGAAGTAGGCGCAAATCACTTGACCTGATGCTTTCCCTGCCCATGCTTGGCCATTGACATCAACATGGCGCGGATTAAGAACACCAAAAACAAAATCGTGTGTAGAAATGTTGAAAAACACTGCATATTTTCAAACCAGTAGAATCCTTGGCACAAACCAACATACAGCTCCTGGCAATTGCATACAGCCGGTGGGCATTACCGCACAAGCCGTGACTGCGGCACCACGCTGCCCCCAGTGACCGACCGACCCGCGCCGGAGACGTCTGGACTGGCGCAGCAGGAGCGCATGTTAAAGGTGTTCAGTTGGGCGTCAGGTCCGGCGGCGCGCAGCTGCAGCGAGACGCCCAGCGCGTGCAGGGCCGGCGCCTCGCCAGCTGTCGGCAGACCGGCGCCCGTGGTCGGCCGGACGGTACACAGACACCCTCGAAAGGAGCGGCCACGCGGATGGCTGCGACCCAGTCCAAATATGGCGCCGGGTTCCGCGTCACGTGAGGAATGGCAGAATTAGTGAAACCTTGCGCCAGTTGGCGGCCATTTTATACAATCGCGCTTGCCGCCAGATCCCTCCCGGTTGCCTTTCACGACTACCGACGTGTAGACGTCACAGGTAGCACGTAGTGTAGCACATGTAGCACAGATATCCCGTTATACTTGAGATTGTGTTTATTTTATTTCTGATCTTCATGCATCATGGTTTGTTGTGTTTATTTTATTTCTGATCTTCATGCATCAAGGTTTGTTAATGCTTTAACAGTGTTTCTATTTTAAGATAGCAGAATTCATACTTGGAAGAGGTAGAACAAAGATCCCACAAATTTGAGCGCCACAGGGTCAGCCGGTTGTCCCTAGGCCGGTTGTCTCTATCTCACTGAAGCACACCTACCGAGGCAGACACAGCATCGGCGCTACGGGTTAGCTCTGCGCAGAGCTGCTGGAATGCGTGGGCCATGTGCAGGCCACAGACGAGAAGCGTTGGCAGCAGGTGGCGCAGACCGGCGGCCGGTCCGGAGAGCAGCGCACCAGCGCAGCGGTACGGACGCACGCTCTGTCGGCGTCAGGCTGTAGAGCCCCGCCAGCTGCCAGCTCTCCGGCAGCGTCGGATGGATACTTGGAGGCGGCAGGTTGCGGCTGGCCGACGGCGAGCTCTCCGGCAGCGCCAGCCGAGCTGAATGTTGCGTCTGGTGTCACTGACGGATGGAAGAGGCCGCATGGAAATGATGTGTTAGGAAATGTGGCCGGGACAGGTTGACAGGACAGGAGTCACAGTGGCCTTTAAAGGACTGGTTATGTAACCGGAACAAGACGTGGGCAAAAGTATGCGACTCAAACTGAGTATCGCGAACAAAATCATGTTTTGTTTCTGGGAGACGTAATCGACGTGGCATACAAACACGTGCGTCAAGCACAGGCACACGGGCAAAATAATCCAGCCCGATTGTCGCTACTATGTTGCTGCTTTAAAAGGAAGCAAGCCGTGATTGGAAGACATAATCCATTGCGACTTTCACATCCAAATTCCTGGAGACTTTCCATGGTCAAGAATCTCCCATCGTTTATACGTCGTTGCTTTTTCATATTATTCTGCCGCTTAGGGGACAATCGAAGGTACAAACGCGACAAGTGACATTCGTCGCCCAAAAGTGACATTTTACAACCGGGAGCCAATGAAAAAGGCGCAGCGTGGACATGCTCTCAACGTGGACTGAATCGGCATAGGAAGAGAACTTACGGTTTTCCGTCGTTTATCCCGGAAGTTACGCTCCTTCTTTGTTGCAGATTGGATTTGTTTCCCAATAGCGCCTATTTTTGAGAAAAAAGCATCTTAAATTTTGAGCGATTGGAATTGTAAGAAATATTTCATTGCCTCTTCAAATCCGAATTCCTGGAAAACTTTCCTGGATTAAGGATCACCCATCCTCCATGTGTCTTTGCCTTTTCAAACAGTTCTGCTGCTTAGGGGAAAATCGAACGAGAAAACGCGACAAGTGACATTCGCCGCCCTAAAGAAACAACTAGGAGCCAATGAAAAAGGCGCGTTGCGGACATGTTCTCGACGTTGACCGAATCAGCGCAGGGAGAGAACTTCCGCTTTTTCGTTGTTTATCGCGGAAGTTACTTTCCTTCGTCGTTGCATATTGGATATATCCTGCACTTGCGCCTATTTTTTAGAAGAAAAAAAGACATCTCGGATTGTGAGCGACTGGCAACGATTGCGAAAAATACAATCTGGAGGCATGAAGGGATCAGTATTGCGAATTTGAAAGTGAAAAACTGTAAACTGACAAACAATGCAATGGCGCTGTACATTCTTTGCATGTCATAATGGTACGTCGGCGGGGACGTGGAGCATCGCTCACGTCTGTGCAGGCGTTTACATGGCTAGACGCTGACACGGAGCACAGCCGAGGCCAGGTGCAGCGGCAGCGACGTAAAGCATGGCCCGCACCAGCGCAAAACACAGCCAAACATGGCTCACGTCCGTAGCGACACCGACATGCAGCCAGAATTCGACTGTGCAGAGGCGGTAAAGGTTGCGTGCCGATCGGTCTCACAGGCTCGGAACATGGGGGTGTCTGCAGCCAATATTGGAGGTGTCGGACGTTTTTGGTGACGTTTGACCAAACCAACCATCACCATGTTTTGAAAGGAGAGGATTCCAACAATGGCGCATCACTAAGTGAAAGTTTTGTAGCGATCTGCTCCATCCGCTTAGAGGTGGGAATGTTTCCAGGCCGATTTTTCCACGTTTTGGAATTTTGGTGACCTCTGACCTATTTCAAGGTCATCATGTCCTAGGAAAAAAACAAGCTGTCGACCAAGCGGCATGAAATGGTGATCGTTTCATACTGATTAGTGCCATAGGCTCGGAGCATAGGACTGTCAATAGGTTTTGGCGGCTGTTTAATCTCTCCCGTTCTTGGAGGCCTACGCACACAAATTGATGCACTGGCCGCAAACAAGAATGAGCATTAAAGATACTGAAAGAGAGAGAGAGAGAAAGAGAGAGAGAGAGAGAGAGAGAGAGAGAGAGAGAGAGAGAGAGAGAGAGGAGAGAGAGAGAGGAGAGAGAGAGAGAGAGAGAGAGAGAGAGAGAGAGAGAGAGAGAGAGAGAGAGAGATAGAGAGAGATATATTATATATATATATATATTATATATATATATATTATATATATATATATATATATATATATGTATATACATATTTACTTATTTGTTTATTTATATCACTAGCATGCATATTCCAAACAAGTTGAGTTCTCATCCATGATGTCAACTTACGACTCAACCCAAATCTAGTTGTGATGTCAGACATGAGATACCAAATCTTTGTCAAGAACACAGTTAACATGCCAAAATGTTGCCACTTTGTCTGATGTGATCAACATAACCAGTTAACCATGTACTAAAGTGCAGGATTTCAGACACATATATAGACGTGCTAGTCAGGACTGTGCTCAACACAAGCTGAATTGTGAATTCGCTCATGAGTTAATCACTTCGGGGTGAGTTACAGGCTGCATCTGCTCAGTAGGAAAAATGCTGGTTTGGGTCACAGGGGCGGATCCAGAGGGGGGGGGGGGACCCGGGGCCATGCCCCCCCCCCCTTTATAACAGCGAACATCGGCCTAGGAACCGGGAGCCCATATGCCATGTCACTCCCACTCGCTGAGGATACCTAACATTGAGTCTATGGCGATGCATTGAAATTGGCCAGCCCACAGCTGCTCAAATCCGGGCTGGCGAACCTGCTCAAGCTCCAGCCACTGCCAAAGGAGGAACTACGCGGCACCAGGATCATCATCCGACCTGTCGCGTTGAACCTCAGCACCATACATAATGACGCGCCGGGTTGCACCGGTGTGCGATGGAGGCAGTTTGAAACAACGGAAGTGGTGTGCTGCCTGGTGGAACATAGGGCATTGTGGACATCGCATATTGCGTCAACTGTACTACGAAGCCTTCGAAGGTCGAGGTGCGTGGTATTTATCAATGTCAGATCAGTCACGCTACCCTGCCAATGCGTTGTACACCCGTATGACTCCTAATTAAACGTCCCTTATTTAAAGCGATTCTTGCGCACAACATGCACTCCATTGTGCACACTTGGCGAATACATAAAGCAAACAGGGGGGGGGGGGGGTGGAGTGCGGAGAACACAACTATAGACTTGTTCAGCTTAACTCTAGAAATACGCCACAAGATAACCTGTCTAAAACAACCCAAATCGTCCTCTGCGAAAGAGCCGTCTATGTCTCGGACACACAAGCATACAAACAAACAAAAAAAGAAGGCACAACGACGCTCATTCAAGCTCACCAACGTATGTTCACATAAGCACAACGATGCTCGCATCGTGCTGTCCACATGCTGTCGCACCTGTTCGGCTGCGCGCCTGGCAGCAGCCCGCTCAGCCCCAGCTTAATTGAGCCATCTGAGGCGGAGATGGATGCGCGTCGTCACCGGCTTCCGTGCGATCCGCTTGTCCAACGCAGAAAACTTTTTCAGCAGAAGCTTAGTGAGGCGGTCGACAATACCAATGTCTCGGTCCATGCCTCGGCCCATCACGAGCTGGAAAACGACATCGAAAGCCTCGACAACGCTCATCCAGGCCAGTGACGGTAACACCAGGCCGCCCCGACTAATCGTGCGTATCCAGGTGTCTGACACACAGCTGGGTGGTGCTTCTCGGGTCGACAATCCCATGCTTGGATCGTGGTGCTTGCACTTGGCTGCCACGAAGCCGGCAACAAAGGCCAGCACCTCGTGCTCGTTGTTGACCTCGTCCGTGGCGGCGCCTCAGCGGGGGCCATTTTCGGTTCTTTCCCCGTCACCTTCATGGAACTTGCCTTCGCCCGACTCGTTGACCCCGTCGTCCTCTTCGAATTCTTCCAGGACGGGCACTGGAGGGATCGCAGCTGCGTGTTGGTAGGCGGCCTCCACGTCGTCCGCATGCGCTGCCGCTTCCACCACAGCTGGATCCAGGGTCTGCGACACAACGAAACGCAGTCATTTCGACGCACCTGACAGGTGCATTAATCAGACCCTATTGCAAGTCAGTAGTTTTGTTTGCCATTGCGACAACAAAGCGCCTTGGACCCAGACGTGTCCATTCTTTTGTTATCGCATCCTTGTTTTTATACACCTCAACATTTTTCGTGGTCCAGCGTGACGTAATCCGAGCGCATAAGAGGGACGGTCAACGGCCGACGAGCGCTGCGCTGCGTGCACCGTATCGATATTTACGGCTTATGTTTTGTACGTGACATCTAGACGTGTGATCAAACCGGGCCAACTGAGGGATGGGGCACAAATAATCATACCGAAATATTGCATGCAGATCCACCCAGCGTTCCGACAGACTCTCCGTGTTCCATGTAGTGAGCTCCGTTTCTTTGCAATAGTACTACTGGAATTCGGTGATATTTTTACCATTATCGGAAAACAACGGTAATGCATTCAAACAATGGTGAGCAATACTACCTGGATCTGGAGACCCTGCAGAGTTTCGTTTGTCAGGTTGTCTGGCTGGTCCAGACGCTGGCCTGTGCTAAGGAAAGCTGTGACTGGCTCCAGTCGAACGGCGCGGCCCTGCTTGTTGGCAACTACCATTGGAGATGGCGCCATCAGCAGCACTCGTATCCTCCACCGCGCCTCCACCGCGTCAGGTGCCGTGTTGGTGCCGCCAAGAGCACGGATCTGTGAAAAGTAATTCTCCAAGCAATCCTGATTAAGATGTGATGTCAGAATGTATCCCAAGGCGGGAGTAATTCGCTGGAGCTCTTCGTACAGGCCGCGGAGCGACGTTATACTCCGCAGCATGCCTTTTTGAAAGGGGAGTAGCGCCACGCGGCCGTCAGGATGACTTCGTGTAAACATCCCATGCACCAGCTTCTCCATCTCCGCCAGGGCCCCGTTCCTGCGCCACCTTTGCTGCCAGCGTGATGCCCGTAGCCAGCAGCGCTCCGGCTTCACGTCGTAAGGCGTGCGGCTGTTGGTGTCGAACCACCGGGCTGTGGTGAGTACTGCCTCGGCCTGCGCCCCACGGCGAGGAAGATAGGTGGCGATGCCGGTCCCCACGGACTGGGAGAACAGCTGCGTTGCCAGTCGCACTCTCTGGGCGCTTTGTCCGGAAGCCTGGGAAGGACAGTAACTCACTGTCACCGTGCAGCACCGCGAGCCCTACAGCGAACTTCTCGCCCATGGCTGCGACCCCTGTTGATTCGATATGAAAGAACCAGATACTGGAGGCCATTTTGTTTAAGCAAAATTCGTACACGCCCTGGTTCAAAAAATGTCCCCGGTAATATTAGGAGTAAGGCTCTCTCGGGCCACGGCTTGCTGCACCGTGACCCAAATGCCGTCGCATGAAGGCATGGCATGTTTCGACAAAGGCATGCTGCCGAAGTAATAACGGATCTATGTTTCCACTTTCCTACTTTTCTCCGAGGAAAAAAAGCTAGTAGTACTGTCTTATCTATGTTAATATGCCCTTCGCACATGCACTGAACAACTTATGTGATTTCCTTTTTCAGTTCCACTGTAAAAAATATTTGCGATCTCAAAAGATACACACCCCTATACTATCCTGTGGATCATTATTGTGGTACCGCTCTAAGAACATGTCAATAGCTTTAGGCACGTGACAAAGCGTCTCGGGTCATATCTCGTGAACCATAAATCAGGGAAATCAATATTGTGCTACATGAGTTCTACGTATCAGATGACAACTATCACCGATTTTCAAGTGGAATCCGAGACACGATCATTCCGGTCGTTCTGCGTGGGTGACCACGTGACCTGTGGGTGACCACGCCAAACTGTGCTTGTGCTCAAAAGCAAAATTCGACACGCAGTTTCTGATCTCATCTCACCAGACCGATCTGACCACGACAGAGCACGCAGATGGTTGCTATGGCTTCTCACCTCGAGGTGGAAGCTTGTCAGCTTCGGACAAATCCTCAGCTCGCCTCCGTCAACAGCCAGCAGCTCGCTGAATGTGGCCCGGCTGAGCAGGAAGTTACTACCACGTCCGTCTGGGACCAGTAGCCCCTCATCTTCCGCGACGGCATGGCACCTCATAAGCTTGACGAGGTGAGGGATGTCAGCGAACACTCACACCTTCCTGGAGGAAAAACACGCGACAACGTTGACGTTGAGCCTGATGATATAGGTGCGCGACCGTAGTAGGTCTAGCGATTCGAGTACATTCGTACATGTGATTAAATATGGGATCCCTGATATTTCAGCAAAGACCAAAACCGGTAATCTTAAGTAATCCGATGACACCGAGGCAATGCACAGCACTTCGCTTCTTAGATGTCAAATTAACATGCTCATAAACAAAACATGTTCCACATTACAGATACGACGAAGGCAAAATGACTTAACACTAGGCGCGTTTGTATGAGCTATCGAACAATGCGCTGACTGCCTTGGGTGTGTCATAGATGTTGTACAAGATGTGCAGACCACTGAATATTTAGGTGATGCATTTTACTGTAATTTTAGGTGTCAGCCCTGCGGCTAACATATAAGTAAACAGACTGATAGCTACACAATGTAAAAAACAAAATGATACGTAATGTTCCGGGAAAAATTATCACCGTCCTGGGTCAGCGGAGTTAGTAATCCACGTCTTGTTAGTCGTCACGCCTGCTTTACGCCGCATGAGTTCTTTCGGAGTCCCCATGTCGAACACAGCGGCAACCACGTGGAGGCCGAGCGTCTCCAGCGCGTTGATGACATCCGTCAGTGTTTCTTGGGTCATCGGTTCATCGAAACCGTAATACAACGGTTGCTTCCATGACCCACAGAGGGACCAAACCACGAGCAGCTGCAGTTTCGAAGCTGATAGCAGCTGGTCGGCAGGGGAGTCGTAGCAAACTCGTCCGTCCAGCGCCATCTCGTCGAACAACGTGACGCAGAGACGCTCGATGTCACTCATGCCCTGGGCGGCCGCCTTCAGAACCGTAACGGTTGCCTCCATCACCCCTGACGTAACGCGAAAGTGACACGTCCTCCGGGACAGGGTGAGCGAGGATGGGAGCGGCAGGTGCAGGACGGACTTGACGTATTCGTAGGCTCTGCGGCTCCTGCATCGCAGGCCTAATGCACGACACAAATCATGATTTGTCCAACGCACTCGACGAGAGGTCGTCACACTGCGGAGTTGCTTGCTTGTCAGCACTCCAAGCTTCACCAACCTGTCCAGCGTCGACGCCTTCCCCTCAGCGACCCTCAGACGCCTCTTGGTGGAGAGCACTACTCGCCACCACTTGCGTCTCTTTCGCTCCAGCGTCGCCTGCAGGTGACGAGCCCGGGCTTCCACTGCCCGAAACTTGGTACGCGAGACGACTGCGTCATTGTCAGACAGTGGGTGGCGAGAAGTCGAGACCACCTCAGCTCCCCAAGTGCTGCCAGAGCAGCCAGCTGTGCTGCAAACGGAAGGGATATGTTAGCCTCATTGAAAAGTGGTGCAAGCATACCTTCATTGACACCAGCGCAGTAAACCGACAATTTTACATTAAGTCGAGGCAAACCTACGTTATTAGGTCAAGGCGCGATGCATGACAATGAACAGAATATTTCTTTTCACAAATATTCCGAAATGTTGGCGACGGTTTTAAGTCGGTGGCATCAAAAATTGGAGTCTGAACCGGCTACTCTTCCGTGAGAAAGTTTTGATTTCGAGCGTATTCAGATAAGCTACACCTAAGCTACTTGCTTAAGTAAGCTTCTTGCACGTTACACCTGTTTCGACGGCAAGTGACGGGGAAAATGTCTTTAGGCGCATACAACTAGTTTGCACGTATTTTAGGCACTGCCCAACGTTTGAGGGCTTAATGCATTCAAATATCAATTCGGACGTTTCCAGAACATGATAGATATTTATCAGCACAATTTCGGCAGGGGACAGCCTTGATGTACGTGCATAGCGATTATAGGCTAAAACTGAGGTCAATAACTAGGCAAGCCCACGATGCATGGTGTAGGATGGCGGAAATACCCACCACCGAGGACACACACACACAGTTTAGGCACCCCTAGAACGGTTATGGCCACCAAAGGTTGCCTTTGTTCGTATGACATAAATTGGGCGTGACCAGCACGGTGACACTCGGCAATTGATGCTTTGAAGCTTTTCAGAGAGGCTTGTTTACCTATTTCACCATCTACTCACATGCAGCCCCTTGCACTTGACAGCATTCACGCACGCCACACGTGTCCCAGTCAGTCAACAATCAACAGCCACACCCGTTGTGTGCCGCTCATGCGTTCTGACCTGAATGGCGCATGTTCAGGGATGTTCTCCTTCCGCGAGCCGAGGACCGAGCGAACCAGCGCCTGCTTGGCTCGATGGCTAAGTCGTTCGCTTCTTTTTTCTTGCCTGTTGGGTGGGGTACGAATCAGTCAGTTTACACAGGGATGAACAAACGACACTAGAATGCGCCCTAACACCATAATTCAATGTTTCCATCGACACCATTCCTGCCGGTTGGCGAGGGTGACAGTTCCTACAGGCAGTCCAAAAAACTGCTAGCTGTAGCCAACAACCCCAGCCACTTTTCGAGTCGCTAAATTCCCTTACTCGAGTCGAATGAAAAGAAAGAAAATGATCGTGGGTAAGTGATGTGTATCACGGGTTTTCATGAAAACATGTACGATTCCCGATTCAGATCGCTGCCAGCTGAGCATGACCATCACTATACTGCACGACGGTAACTTAGTCAATTGTTGAGTGGTAACGAACCGTAACTAGGTGATCAATCAGTATCACAGGCTTTCCTGAAGATAGCAACATCGATGTCCTTTGTTATGGAGAACTCGCATTTCATGTTTCGTTGAGCAGTTTTTTATGTAATCTTTCAACAACTTGCAAATCAACAACTGAAATGAAACGGGCCTTAGATGCGTATTGCACGTCTAGCCAGTTCGGGTGGAGGCATTGAATGGGTCGACAACGTCTCTCTCGAATTCACTGAAGATTTCACGCAAATACAAACTGAAAGCCATACTGTACTGCTCAAACTTGCTATGGATTTTGTTAACTGCATTCCTCGTTAAGCAGTCTGCACAAATGCCTTGTTAGGCCAAATTATCAAGCGATTTGAATGGATTTTAACGCACCTGAGTTCGTGGAGTCAAAAATGTAAACATTCGATTTGATCCTAAAACGAGACTCTGAGTTTCCTTATACGACATAATGAAATCCGTGAATAAATAAATAATCCGTCCACATATCCAGTTCGTGTAGGCCTCTAAATGGAACCACCCCGGCCGTGCTTTTGGCACGCGAGATAAGTGCGATTTTTTATTGAGATTTCCGTGCTGCGATCTCCCTCGAAATTCATGTCGCTAACTCATCACAAGAACTAACATGCTTTAACACAAAGAAACACTTGGCGCATGCTCGCCACTTCCCAGACAAAGCGTGAACTTCGTCGGTTTTATTGACTGGATAGAATTGTACGCATCACCATCATCACTGCATATGAATATTGCAACTTGTCACAAACCGCGCCAAATCCCAGCTCAACTTGTCCCGATTGCATGTAAAACATCAAGTGGATCTGAGCCACAGCCACAGCTGAAACTGCCGCCGCCTTCGCCGCCGCCTCCGCCGCCACAGCCGCCTCCGAATCGGCCTCCGCCTCTGCCTCCGCCTCTGCCTCCGCCTCCGCCTCCGCCTCTGCTTCAGCCTCCGCCTCTGCCTCCGCCTCCGCCTCCGCCTCTGCCTCCGTCTCCGTTTCCGCCAGCTAAAAGATCACGCGATTTTTATGGTCAGGTGTGTAATACGTACAAAGCGCTTTGCGTACCAAAAAAATCATTTTTGAGGCAAGTACGTAAGCGTAAGCATGCAGCATTCTGCCCTGATCCGCGAGATGTTTTCCTTTTGCGTCTGGAGTTTTCCCTTCACGCCGATTATGCAAAGTCTTGCTTTGATATGCATCCAGTATCACCGGTCTGTCATAATATGCCCCAGTAAAATGGTCTGTCGAACACTGTCAGCACAGCGAACACTGAAGCAAGGCAGCACAGACGGTGTCCATGTTACGCGAGGGCTCTTGACCAGGTATCTCACGTGCAGCACTGGTCGAGGCGACTAGCGTCAGAACGACGACGAGCAGCAGCAGCAGACTGAACCACTTCATGATTATATCTACCTTCGCCGACAGAGCGGCGCCAATATATACGCGCTGCCCGGCATGGCCTCAGCCAGCGATTATGGCAGTTGAAACCTGTTATAACAAACAGACAGACAGACAGAGTGTGATACCACTTTATTCTTCCTTCGTTTTCGATTGTCTTTAGAGGTACCATCTGTTGCTTAAAATTTTGACCATTTTTTCTGCAAGATACTCCAACCGCGAGCTTGTACGCTTCTCATACATAAATTGGATTAATTTGCCAACCGCTCAAACATGCTTGATATGCACCCAAGAGTGAACAATTCACAGGGAGGGAAGGAGACAATTTGAAGCACGGAACTTATTTTTACCGCCAATTTCTGCCCTCTTAAATCCCCGGTTAACCGTTTTCTTGGATCATGGCGGTGTTCAATAACAATAAATCTAAACCTTTCGAGCGTCTAATTCACCAGGCTACCTGACAAGGCTATCCTAATGCTGCCATACAGAACTATGGGACAGACCTGACGCAGCTAGTACAGAATGTTTGATGGCGAAGTTCTGCCCGCTTGATATGTTTATCATGCACACCTCTTACTTGTTTCGCATTTTAATCCTGTAGGTTGGCGGGCATGATTGATATTTATATTTGTGAAGTGAGAGGGATGAATTTGTCTGCCAGCAGACCATGCAAAAGGTACTGACTTTTTGTTGTGGGGGAGCAGGAAGAAGCCAGTAAGGCTCCTGTGGACCAAACAATTGCTCACCTTACCTGCTTCCAACACATGATTGGTAACCAGAGTTAGCCTTTTCTGTGTCAATCCATCGAGTTTTGTCGTAAGAAAAATTATGATGCCAAAAGGCATGCAATGGGCTTATTTTGTTCCATATTCTTGATTATTTGACCCAAATTTCCTGAAGTGGTCCCCCATGGCTGCTTTAACCAGATGTTTTCTAAAGTTGTCATGGTTTGCTGACTGGCAAATGACTGTACTGTAGAAATGCACTATATCTTTAACATAGGGATACTCTAAGCTGCATAGCAATTATGACATGAGTTAAATATTAGCATGTAACAAATAGTCAGACCATTATATTTAAAATGTGAAGCCAACATCTTAAACTTTGTCATTAAATATAAATAAACAAGCCTAAATAGATGCATTTGCTGCAGCTGAAAAGGCAAGCAGCAATACTGTCATGATTATCTAAAAGTTATGTTACTTTTGGAAAATAGAGATTGTTTTGTGGAGCTTACCCATTATTGCCCTTGACATAGGTTAACCATGGCAATCAAAATAAGTTGTTCAAAGTGATTTAAAGTGTTTTGATTTGTGTGTTGTCAACTCTGTCTGATGCCAACAAGGATACACAAATGAACTGAATAAAAATGCAAGTTGAAACGAGTCAAAAATTAGCTTTATCATGTTTTTATTACAAGTGCTGCTGTCAACAGATAGGCGAGTTGAGATTATGCTCAACATATGGGCTACTCTAAGTTAGGTTAAGTTGGTTAAGTGCATGGCAAGTGGCAATAGGAATTGTGCAAAAATCAGTAACTCACAACTGCTGCTGTGAAACAAACAGGTTAGACAGGATGAGATGAAGTAAGGCCTCTTTACGTTAGGCACAGTTAGGCTACTTTCATGGAAATAAGCATTGGTGTTTTGTAAGAAACAGTGACAAAATGTTTAACCCCACCTAATGTTTTTCCCTGACCCCACCTTAACAGAAGCCAGAGGCATGTCTATTGTGTTTGACTTGGTGATGGGCTGCTGTGTCGGAGTCCAAAGGTTTTTGTTTTGCTTGAGTGTTTTATGTTTGTGAAGTTTTCTGTTGTTATTTTGTTAATGAATTCCTTTGCTTTGTTTTGTGTTAGAGGTGCTCTGTAAGGGAAGTGCAAAGTGCAACATCAAGTTATTGGTGTTAGTAATTTGTTATGCTTATTACATTGTCATTAAATTACTATGCTTTAATGTGTTCTGATTCGCTTTAGTGGCCTAAGATGTTAAAAAACAAAACAGTTTTGTCAGGTTTCTGATATTACGTCCATGCCAACTTGAAATAGATGTCTTTGTTTGCTGAAGCATCAGTCACCAGCTCATAAGTTCCATCTTTTGTGAATTGACTTTTTCACTCCCGCACGGTCTTTTTGCGACGGAATTTTTCCCTCCCACCCTAGTTCAAAAGCGATTCTAGCTCCCTGCTGTTGGCCCCTGAACGGCACAGAAGCCCGACAGATGTAAATCGCGGGCCGGCCTCCTCCCTGCTTGGCAAATGGGCCCGCAATGCTCAGAACAACACGGACCTGGCTGCTTGTCGTTCTTGATTTCTGGCCGAAATAGAGGAGCGCTCTGTCTCTGAGGTTCCTATCAGTGCAAGAGATCCTATTACTGACATTTTGAGACCACATCATATGGGCAGCCCTGTGGCCCCTAACCAACACAGGAGCCCCTCATTGTGTCAAGGGCCCCGGACATTGCAAATCGCGGACCTCGGCCTCGTTTGTGCTTGGGAAATATGTCTCAATGGCCCAGACTGACATGGAGTCGACTGTTTTGGTGTTCGTGGCCTCTGACCGACTTAAACACCTGCATTGCCTCAGGGCTTCCTGGGATGGTGCAAGAAGACCTCTGACTGACATTTCAAGTTACAGCCCTACGGGCGTAATTCCGTACGTGACCAACAGCCAGTACTTCGGGCCCTTATGTCTTACAACCGGGCCTTTGATAGTCGCTTCCGGTGGGCCGTCCGGAATCCTCTATGAGCCTCATAAAACACTTCCCTTTTCGGCTCGGGGCCCTTGCGAGCATAAGACCCTCTGTTATGCGCTGTGGGAACCTAACGGACGTAAGGTCCCGACTCGTGTAAATCACTGTCCCCGGCTTTATAGCTGATTGGTAAGTGGGTCCTTAGGCCTATACCGACACGGAGCCAACTATGTGGTACGGTGGTACCTGACCGACATATGGGTCCATATCGACTCAGGGGTGCCCGATTGGCGCAAAGGGCTCTCTGACCGTTATAATAGGGTCCGTCGTCGCGGGTCCAAGCCCCTAGATTAGACTCTGACCAGCCCCTTATGCCTTTAGACCCTCCAATCGCGCCCATGATCGTCGGACCCAGGTGGACCCTCTGGACTCTGCGGGGCTCCTCGAACACTACCTCTTGTCGACTCGGAACCCTTGACAACACAGGCACTGTTAGGCGCTCTGGGGCCCCGGGCAATGTAAATCGTTGGCTCCGGCTTTGTCCCTGCTTGGGAAATGGGCCCTTAGGTCGATGCCCGCTACGGAGCCTGCTGTGCGTTACCGGTCAGGTATGGCCAAAATAGAGGCCCTTATGGACTCAGTGATCAGCGCTCGGGGCCCTCTGACTGGCACTTGAGTCCCCGGCCCTGCGGGCCAGGCCCCTGAACGAGACCTCTGGCTGGCCTTTCAGGCCCTTCGACCTGTCAAATCCGATCCTTAATGGCCAGTTTTGAGGGGCCATTCGGGCCCCTCGGAACCTAAGAGGGGGCACGTGCCCCCTATGCCCTCCCCTGCCTGTGCCATTGTTCGTGTTTTTCTCCTGAGCGTGAATGCAGAACGCTGCCTTAGGGGATCAATGCCGGCTTGGAGCAAAAGGTCAAATAGTGTCCTGATGTTTCGTGGTTCAACAAATTTTCGCTTTTTTGTAAGAGTGTTCCAAAATAAATATCTTGGTAAGAGTTGCTCTGCTTTTGCTCGAACCCTAAACCCTAGAGGTCTCATTTCTTGCAAGACTTCGCTCATTGTGGGAAGTAAGGGCCGGTTGTCCCCTTTACCCCTGGACCCGCCCTTGATTTCGTCTGGCAGAAACTGCCAGTCACAAAACACCACGCGAAACACGCGAGTCTCGATCTAGAGGTTGATGGCCGGGATTACCACGGCATCAACAATTATTTTAGACACTTTTTCACAAATCTCTCTGAAGTACTGGTCCGTTTTCGTAAACCATCAAGATCCAGTTTGACGATTTGAGATACGCGGAAGGGGGGGGGGGGGAGGCGCTGTCCAGCCAACTAGAGGCACCGTGTCTCGGGCCTGGAAGTCAAACTTCCATGGCCCGTGACTGGGAAGTTCGACACAGGTAGCGGCACCGTGCTGCTTTTTAGGTTTTGTCGTGTCCAGACGCAGATGGCAGGCGGCGCTCGTGGCCTGCGCATCCACTCTTCGCGCACCACGTCCAGGTCTTTAAGTCAGTCGCTGCCCCGCAATGCCGGCAAACGCCAAGCACGCAAGCGGTTTACATGCGGCGCAGGCCCTGGCAGGATGACCTGGCCACCTGTCAGGGCTCGGAGGCGCCGCACGTCGGCCGCCCGCGCACGGCATTAAGCGGGTCTCGGAGTCCCGCACAGCTCGCGACGACGCACGGAGGCAGCTCCGCGGCCGCAGGTCACGCTCTCTCGAGGTGGAGGCGCCGGACCGCCGCATGCGGGGAAGGCCCTTCGACTACAGAAGGTCACGAAACGCCGTTGGCTGGTGCCGCATGCACACTACCGCGCAGGCGCAAGAATGTTTTGAGCGACGCTTGCGGGATCCCGAAGAGCTGCGTATCGTCCTCACACAACTGGTGCCAACCTCGTGAGAAACCGGGTTACCCGGCGGGCTGGTGCCGGGTACCGCGGTTTTCGGGGTACCCGGCGCCTATCGACGGCGCTCTGGGTTGTCACCCATTGCCGCACCGCCAGTCGCGCAATGTGCACGCACTCGCCCGCGCTGGCCTGGGCACTAGTCTGCGGTCGCAGCTATCCTCGACAGCGGTTCGTCTCTTCTTTTCCCCACCCCGTCACCTTCCCCCTCACGCCGCGCGGTCTCCACATTGACGGCGCGCAGGGCAGACGGTGTCGTCGTCATTTGTGGTGTCATCTGGACACGCGAGGAGCACGTGCTGTCGGTTCAGGCACGCGCAACTGGACAAGCACACCGCATGGCCCAGTCACACACTGCATGGATCGCACTGCCCCCGCGGGCCGACCGGTAGCCCGGCGCCACTCGGTCCTGACACAAAGCCGTGAACCTGTACCCCCTCTGGAGGCCTCAGCCGGCGTCGCTCAGGTTACGTCGTTCTACTAGTGCCGCCTGCTGTCCGTCCGGCCTTTTAACTTTTGACAGGCCGGCGCTGTCATTGAACTCAGCCATCACTTTAAACAGATCGCCAGGTGGTGCCGACGTACGTAGTTGGACGCCAGACGAGCATTTGAAAGCCGGCCGCAATGCCAGGGGCCCCTGGGACAATGAGGACCTAACCGTGGCTCCGCGGTCAGGTGCCGATTGCGCCCACAGACGACCGCCGGTCGCGCTAGGTGCAGTGCCGGGGAATCCCGGTGTTCGCTAATCCTCTCCCGTCTGCACGACTCTTCTCGGAACTTTGAACCCCCGTGGTTTTTCCAACCGCAGGACTGCGCGTGTCAGTTGCTCCGAACGGATGGCAAACGTCTGTCTGTCTGTCTGTCTGTTTGCTGTAACAGGTTTCAACTGTCATAATCGCTGTCTGAGGCCATGCCGGGCAGCGCGTATGTATTGGCGCCGCTCTGTCGGCGAATGTAGATATCATCATGAAGTGGTTCAGTCTGCTGCTGCTCCTCGTCGTCGTTCTGACGCTGGTCGCCTCGACCAGTGCTGCACGCGAGTTACCTGATCAAGAGCCTTCGGGTAATATGGACACCGTCTGTGCTGCCTTGCTTTAGCGACTGCCTGCGACCTTTGGAACCAGGAAGTTCACGTTGCTGAATTTTCTGAACATAACCTTTGGAATTCCGCGTGGTTTCGATCAGCACCCTACTCGCGCTCTCCTCTTCGTGCTAAGCCGCCCCGTCATTGCTTGTTGTCTCTTTAAGTCGGGCTCGTATACCTTCACCACTATTTCACGAGCGCGACATGTTACCAGCAGCCATATGGAAGATTGTGTTGATTGCTACTGGTCGGCAGAGAACACTTCCTTTGCTGCACACCACCACGTGAGGATGGTGTTTGCCCCGTACCTGCGACAGCCTGTTGGTACTTCCTCTGTGCAGTACTGCTCTGAAAAAGCGCCGTATGGTCGTGTTTGGCTATCATCTACGCGGCTACGCCTATATATATATATATATATATATATATATATATATATATATAGATATAGATATAGATATATATATATATATATATATATATATATATATATATATATGTATATATAGATACATATATGCACATATATATATATATATAGATATATATACATATATATATATATATATATATATATATATATATATATATATATATACATGTATGTATATATACACATGTATATATACACAATTTTCCTAAAATAATTAGTTGATACTAAATTAGACGCAGCATATTAGCTCGTGCGCCATTTTTTATGCGGTGCCTTGTCCCTGTATTTTTCAGCGAGCGTTCACTTGCATTCAGGAAATGGTACTCATTTCATTCACCTCGAATAAGCTTTTAAAGGTATATGGCTTGCCATGACAGTTTTTATAGTAATGTCTATCGTGTGCGGTAAATACGGCTTTCAAAAGAAGGTTTCCGGCTCACATAAATACAGAGCATCTAAATTATTGTCAAATGTGCGCCCTTTCTTCGGCCTTAAGGCGATGAGCGATGTCTCGTAAAGAAGCATCACCAGCTGGTTCTCGCACACCACGCATGTACCAACTGTGGGTTTCGTGACAGTGTTTGACAGACCAGTTTACTGGTGCAAATTATGACAGACCGGTGATACTGGATTCATATCAAAGCAAGACGTTGCAAAATCAGCGTGAATGGAAAACTCCAGACAAAAAAAAAACTACTTACGGATCAGGGAAGAATGATGTATGCTTACGCCTACGTACTTACCTCAAAAATGACTTGTTGGTACGCAAAGTGCGTTGGAAGTATCAGGCGCCTGACCATGAAAATCGCATGAAACCTCTAATTTTCATCTCATCTTTTAGCTGGCGGAGGCGGAGACGGAGGCCGACGCGGAGGCCGACACGGGTGAGGTGGCGGCGGAGGCGGGAGCTGTGGTGGTGGTCGCTGGCATCGTCACCACCATTGGAAAAGAGGATGAAAATCGACGTGCCTCTGCGTTGCATGATGGTTCGTGACGATTCCAGCTGTTGCACGAATAAACAAATCCACGTGATGTTTTACATGCAATCGGGACGAGCTGAGCTGGGATTCGGCGCGGTTTGTGACAAGTTGTAATATTCCTATGCAGTGATGATGGTGATGCGTACAATTCTATCCAGTCAATAAAACCGACGAAGTTCACAATTTGTCTGGGGAGTGGCCAGCATGTGCCAAGAGTTTCTCCGTGTTAAAGCATGTTATTCTTGTGATGAGTTAGCGACATGAATTTCGAGGGAAATCGCAGCACGGAAATGTTAATAAATAAATCGCACTTATTTCGCATGCCATCAGCACGGCCGGGGTGGTTCCACTCAGAGCCCTTGACAAACTGGATATGTCGACGGATTATTTATTTATTCACGGATCTGATCATGTCGTATAAGGAAACTCAGAAGCTCGTTTCAGGATCAAATCGAATGCTTGCATTTTCTACTCCACGAACTCAGGTGCGTTGAAATCCATTGAAATCGCTTGATAATTTGGCCTAACAAGGCGTTGGTGTAGACTGCTTAACGAGGAATGCTGTTAACAAAATGCACAGCAAGTTTGAGCAGTGCAGTATGACTTTCAGTTTGTATTTGCGTGAAATCTTTAGTGAATTCGAGAGAGACGTTGTCGACCCATTCAATGCCTCCACCCGAAATGGCTAGACGTGCAATACGCATCTGAAGTCCATTTCATTTCGGTTGTTGATTTACAAGTTGTTGATAGATTCCATAAAAAACTGTTCAACGAAACATGAAATGCGAATTCTCTATAATAAAGGGTATCGATGTTACTATCTTCAGGAAAGCCTGTGATGCTGATTGCTCACCTAGTTACGGTTCGTTTCCACTCAACAACTGACTAAGTTACCGTCGTCCAGTAAAGTGATGTTCATCAAGACGAATGAACACAGACGTCCCCCTCTGGCTCTCACAACACCTTCAAGTCGCGACCTGTGCTGCACGACTGTTGGGCCGCACGATCTATATATGCTTTTAAACATTCCCCAAACTTATAACGCCCAGCTCTCATACCAACTTGACCATCTTATTACTTCCATCTTGGGAATGCAACTGAATAACCAACAGCGCATTATAAGAAAACTGATTTTGTTTATTTCCGAGTCCAAGTGATGCACTCAACACCTCAGAGCACCACCATGTTTCCTTCTCATTATACTAGCCTCACATATCGTGCCGCCTATGGACAATATTTGCAAAAGCAAGACACGTGCCAGTATGGCGTTCACTGTCGCTTTGGATCCTTGTTGAGTTTCGTACGCAGTACGTAAATTGCAAATGGGTGCAACCAATATGGTAATATCCTCCTTCTCAACAGGTCTTGGTTGGATTTTTCAAAGGATTGCACAAAATGTGGGAAGTTCCATCAGGCATCCTGGTTAATTGCCAATGGTTTCCAAATAAATTATAACCTCGGTCAAGTCAATGTCAAGATTATGATGTTAGACGTCTCATACTGACAGCTATTGACTTTCAACATGCCAGAAGGTGCTGGTTAAACGACGGGATAAATGGAAATTTCATATCTTGTCAATACTCGTCGGTTTACAGTTTCGGACCTAAGTGACAGGCTGTGTTTTGTTGCGGTGAGTGAGGTGTTTCTGCAGTTGTTCGGCCGTGTTTTGTTGCAAGACGATCTCTCGGTCCCATGCGCCGAGATGGGTAGGGCCAGTTCGGCTAAGCGAGATGGGTGGGGCCAGTTCGGCTGTACGAGATGGGTAGGGCCAGTTCGGCTAAGCGAGATGGGTAGGGCCAATTCGGCTGAACGGATCCTCACTGCGCAGCTCGCTGCCACCGAGTTGCTTCTTTCGGCGCCTCTGTTTTGTCGCCACCTCAGACGACATCCTGCCAATGCGGCGTCTACGCCCCGCCCTGGACTGGCATATGCCTTCTCGACCGTGCTAGGATTTATATTATCATGGCCCACATATTACCGAGCGAGTGCGGGTGGGTACATTCTGTGAGAATGGCATATCTTCCATGTTGTTGTTCAGACGAGAGGCTGTAATAGCCGTAATCCAGTCGCGGTGGCCCCAGTAGTATATGTAAATGCATCCGATCTATATTTGCATGCAGTTTAATAGAGGTCTTTGAGAATCTTGCATTGTCTCTTACACGAAACCCTTGCATATGTATGCAATACGCAGCGTGTGTAGTAAACAGCTGATAGAAAGCTTTTCCTGTCCAATGGTGTCAAAATTGGAGCCGAAACGTGTAAAGGGGCGGTTCGCTACAATGATTTGTCTTGAAACTCCATTGGCTGCGGTTGAGAGGATGATCTGAAGACAGGGGACCATAGGTATGGCGTCACACAAGTATTTCCACCGTATTAGCACCGACTGGCAGGTAGAAGGTTGATCAACCACTGGATGGCTTAGCCGGCCCACCAGATTTGAAGATTGAACGCGCCGGCACGTGCCTCGACAAACTGGGAATGTTGGAGAGCGAGGCACGTGTTAGCAATGTCCAGAAGAGAAGGCAGTCGTAAGAAGTCGCGGGTCGTAAGAAGAGAGGGCCGTTGCCGGCCGACGGGACCGGAACGGAACCGCCAGGCGCTGGTCCCCGAGCAGCGGCCTGCAGCCATCGCCCGACCGTCGCTAAAACACGCGTCCCGGCGGCCGGTTAAACCGAGCGAGCAAAGGCTTAGATATCCTTTGCTCGGTTGGGGGTCAATTGATCCCCACCCGAACGAAGGGTGGGGGTCAAATCTCAAATGAAAAAATCAGGGGGTCGAATTGACCCCTGAGATCTCAGAAAGTAAGAGAGCTAGAGACATCAAATTTACAGGGTGTGTTGACCTGTACGTGAACTCACTTAGGAGAAAGTTATAGATTATTCCGTCATGGCCTCCAGTTCAAATACGGTAAAACAAGGTCAAACTCCAGGTTGGCGTCCGAAGTGCCCCGGGGACTTAGATACCGGCTCTAAGTAAAGCGTTACATGCTTATTTAAGGTCAGCAACCTTTTTTACGTTTCGAAGGACACGGTGACCAAACTCATGCAAGCCTGCTTTGAGTTTCGCACTTGAATAAGCGGCAAAGATCACGCTAGGCAGTGTAATTGTGAGTTAGAATGTTGGCCTGAGTCATTTCAGGTCAGTAACCTAGTCTGACCATAAAAAAGTCCATGGAACATGTATAATGTGGCTCCTGTTATCAATAAATTCGAAATGAGCACCGGAAACTACCCTAATGAGCAAAAGGCATAAAGCAAGCCCTAAAGTAATGAACCAGGCTGGTTTTGATCTTGGTCTAACCTTCATACCTGACTCCAGGTAAATGTAATTTGTTCATTCAATCGTTGCGTTACCTAGAAAAGTATCTCAGACATGCATGGCTTCGTCTAGCACTTCTTTGTTGCATCAGATTGAACGATTCCCTAGAAATTGACTTGGCTGAATCCATACCCTGACTTTGATCTGCCATAAGTTAACGACCTTACAAGGTACATCTAAATTGCTCACACCAAACGATTCGCTGTTCATTTGTCTACAGCTATGCAGAATTTCGCGTGGCTCTGCCGTGTCGCTAGAGAGCCATTCCGCAATAACCTTCCGGGCATTAACTAACGCCGCCCGAGCTCGTGTCGCAAAGAACCGACTCCACTCTTTGGAGCAATGGTGTCCTTGGTGTGACGTCAGACAAAGGCGTGCCGTTAGACCCGATCACTAATATCACGCCGTGCGTCAGAGAGGATTGCAGCACGTACCCTTCTGAGTCCGGCATTCGCCAGACCGCGGCGCCCCCCCCCCCCCCCCCCCTCCAAGCAGCACTGGGCTCCATGAGGCCTCGCGCTGCGGCGCAATATGTGGGGCTAAATATCTCAAACATGAACCGCAGCTTAAAATATCTCGGGAATTCGGTTGTAGTCATCATGGAGGGATTGCGTTCCTTGTGTAGTCAGGCTGTCGTGGCAGAGCCGGGTAGGGGCGGATCCAGAGGGGGGAGGGCACGGGGTCATAGCCCCCTCCCTTGGGCCCCGAAGGGGCCATAGGCTCCGATGTGTCCCATAGAAGGCCGAAAAGGTTCAGTTCCTTTTTAAAACCAAAAGCGCAACAAAGTTGGACATGGTCGAATTTCCGGATGACGAAAGGCAATTGCAAGCAAAAGTGATGAGCCCACCAGAAGACAAAAAAAGATCTTCAATGACCGAAAGTGTTGTGACTTGGAAATTTCAAACCTCTTTACGCTGTCCAGGGGCCCCCCATGCTTCTTCTGGAGGACCTATATACCCACTTGCAGGGTCATTCCGATCGTTAAGGAGCCTTCCACGTTGCCCTTGACATCTTTGTATTTGCTCGGCGTGCCCTGCGCTGTTGCTGGGCCCTTCCCGCTAGCGTGCCAGGGCGCTCTTGTCGGTCGGGGTCTTTCACGGACTCCTCCCACTCGCCAGAGATGCTCTGTGGGTTATAGCCGGGGCTCCATATTTTAACCTGTTAGGGTATCCTCGGTTGTTCGGGGGCCTTTTACGTTGGTCTCGGTTAACCTACCGACACACTCGCGATATATTCATGGGCCCTCTGCATGGGTTTAGGGCGCTTCCAACTCCCCGTCACTTGCCTAGAGCCCTGTGCTCTTGTTGGGGGCACATCTGCTTCGGCACACCCGGTCGTTCGTGATCTCCAAGTTGAGTCTCGCGTACTTTCTATTTGAATGGAGGGCCTTACACACTTGTCGGAGACTCATCTGTTAACCTGCTCGGACACATTGGACTGTTGGGGGACCCTGTACATTGGGTATTTGATGTAGAGCCCTACGCTCTTGTAGGGGGCCATTTTACAGCTTACTCGGGTGCATTCGATCTTTCGAGGGTCCTTCACACTGGGTCTTGAGTGCTTCTGGTTTGAATGGGGGCCCCACGCTCTTGTCAGGAGCCTGTCTTATAACCTGCTCTTGCGCATCCGATCGTTCGGGGGCCTTGGGCCTCGGGGGCGATCGTTCGGGGGCCCTCTACACTGCGTCTTGGGTACGTCCTGTTTGAATGGGGGGGGGGGGGGGTCCTACGCTCTTGCTGGAGGCCCCTATCTGTTAACCTGCTCGGGCACACGCGATGATATCGAGCCGTCCATGCTGTGTCCTGGATGCTTCTTATTTCAATGGCTAGCCCTATGTTCTTGGCAGTGCCCGTCTGTTAAGCTGATCGGGCCGGTGGCGGATACAGAGAGGGAGAGACATGGGGCCATGTCCCATGGACCATGCCGAGGGGGCCCATATGCTCAGAAGAGGCACATAACCGACCAAACGGGTGTAGCTTTCTAACAAAACAACAATAACACAACAAAATTAGACGCCTTTGGGACCACAGGGGACTAAGAACGGCTGCTAGCAAAAGTAAAGAGTTCATGAGCAAATAAAGTTAATCTTTCGTTGATTGAGAAGGTGTCGTTTGGAGAAAATATGGGCTCATTACGCTGTTCGGAGGCATTGCGCTGTTGCCTGGGCTCTATATGTCCAATTGCCGGGGCAATCTGATTGGTAAGGACCTTGATTTCTTTGCATTTTCTCGTAGGGCCCAACGCTGTTGTTGGGACGCTATGTGCTTCCATGCCTGGGGATCTTGATTGATCAGGTTTTCCTCCACAGATTCTTTCCATTCGCCCGAAAGGCTCGATACGTTTTTTCCTCGGCTCCCATTTGCCAGGGTGTGCTCAGTTGCTCAGCGGCCCTTCATATTAGTCCCGGGTTTTTCCATTTCCTCAGGCGGCCTTGTGCTGTTGCTGGGGCTCATATAAGATTATGCACGCCACGTTGGTCTCGGATTTTGTTCGCTTTCTCTGAGACCCTGTGCTAGTTTGTTGCCAGGAGCCTCTTTGTTGGCCTCCTGCGGCACTCATGGTCGCTCAGGTTCTGTCCTTGTTAGCCTTGTTGCCATAGCCTTAGAGCAACAGCCGGATAAGCGCCGATGAGTTTTAGGCGCAATTGTCGAACGTAATTTTACGTGACGCCGACATGGTATGTGTCATTTTCCTCAGCTTTTCAGTGTGTGACATTTATTGCACGTGTGTAGCAAGTTCTTAACATGCTTTGAATGCTACGATATTTTGCACTCCTCTACAACAAGGGACAAAGTCTGCATTTGTCACCAGCCATCAGCTGATAACATCGCCCAGACGGCTGGCCGTATATAAGCTAGGAATCAAGGCCGTGCATGGTTTGGATGGTGGTTAGCAGCCAACTCGAGCTTATTTTGCCCGTTGCTCCGAAACACTCAGCCTCAAAATCGCAGGATTCAACACGATCTGTAGAAAGTAAATGAGCTACATGTATGTGCATACGTAGCACGCTTAGCTTTATATGGTTGCGCACAGTAAAACAAGTTCCCTTATTAATCATACTTATATACATACATTTTTCTTAAAATTTTATGACCGGAAAGCAAGGAGACTTTGCTGTCTGTATTATTTGTGTGCTATATAATTGATGCCTTTTATATCCCAAATTTTCGCTGGATGAAAATGACTCCATTGCGTGAGGTAGCAAGTATTTTCGTTTTCCCAGAGATTACCAATTATTTACGAAGGCGAAACAGGTCATTCCGATCTCATATTTCGGAAACTGAGCAATCTTTCAAAAAGTAGCCTCCACCTACATGCCCGTACATGTCAAGCAGCATTCTCGCTCTTTATCTATTCGATCCAGACTATCCACGACCAGGTTGGAAAATGCACTGCTTGAACTAAGTGCGCCGATTTCGTTACAATTACCCCTCAGTTGCATTCAATTTCAAACATTGCTCGGATCTTGGTCTGCTCAAGACTACCCAGAAAGTTCCTCGTTCATGGCGCCTCACGGGTCCAGTGTCAAAGTGTGACACTAAGACACTAAATTCACGACATTCGTCACCAGTAGTGACGGACAGCGGAGTTCAGCTGACGTCCAAAGAATTTCAATGCTTCATGATCAGGCTCAGCATGAAGCACATACGGATAGCACCGTATCCTCCTCAGTCCAACGGACTCGCTGAAAGAGTGGTGCAAACAGTCAAGCAGAGCCTAAAAGCATCTCTGATGAGATGAGACGGCCGTGCGCTCGAGCTACAGCTGTCATCGTTTTTCATGTGGTGTCGAAATACCCAGTACAGTACAACGGGAGTGGTACCCACAAGTGACACCCGGAGGGCACCCGCGAGTGGCACCCGGAGTGGCACCCGGAGTGGCACTCGCGGAAGTCATGGTGGAAAGAGTCATGAGAACCAGACTGGATCTAATGAAGCCAAGACACGCCGGAAATGTGCTGAAGCTCAAGTCAAGCAGATGGAGAATGCCAACAAAAGATTTCCGGAATACACGGATGGTGATCCAGTATTGGTGCGTAACTACGCTGGCGGAGCAAAATTGAAGAAAAGTCACAGTATGGGCCGCACTGGACCTGTTTCTTTCCTAGTAATGGTAGAACGATTGGCATGGTCACGTCATGCAGGACAGCTGCTTTCTCTTGGCCAATCTAACGAGCCAGCTGGAAAGATGAAAATGCTCGTGAGAAAACGGAGTCAAATCTGTCTGCGACGAGACCTGAAAACGGCAAAAACGTCGTGAAAACCGATGAAAAAACAAGGTGCAAGTGTCTGCCATAGTCAGCGACGCAGTGGCGCGTATCCCCATAAGATGGAGTGGAGAGGTTCCCATCCACAGGGACAAGTGTAAAAAGCGGCCAACAGAAGTAGGTCAGCAGAAAATGGCAACCAAACAACGCATGAAGTCAGCAGTCAGACGTCCACTGGGGATCTTCCAACACGGCGGAACGGAGCAATTACAGGGATGAAACGACGGAGAATGAATACGCAAGAGGCAATGAAGAGCAAGCTCTAAGCCACCAGCCACCATCTGAACCGGCCAAAAAGTTCACAATGAGTGGTCGGGAGGAGCGCAAGCTCATCCGGTTCCAAGTGGGCCAAACCTGACGGCCATGAGCTAGGACCACTTCATTCTCTGGGGGTGTAAGTTGTTATGTTGGCCATTGACTTTTTAGCGTTATGGGCCATTGACCTCATAAGAGGCACCTGTGTGTTAAGTACCGTGCTGGGAGCGAGATAAAATATTTTTGCGCGTTCTCGGCGGAGAAATAGGTCGCAGTCTAAAATGTAAGTTACTTGATTGCAGTCTACTTTTGCATAATTATAAACTCTGATTCAAAACATAACTGCAAACCCTCATTTATAAAACTTCGTCGTTGCGTATGAGTCAAGGTTGTGGGTTGGCGTGGTGCGGAACCTGCCGTGTCGCAGCCTATCGGGCGGGTGGTGGTAACGCCTAGAAAGCTTCTGTTCGGTACGCATTATGATCTTGAGAATTGGCGTGCTTGCGTGATAAGCAGCGAACAAATGTTGCGAGTTTTGGTACGTATAGACGACATTATCTTTCAAATTTGGGCTGCATTGCGCAATGCAGCGTCACATCTTTCAATCCTGCTTTCTGACACTTGAATGTGGCCTGAATGCTATTATCTTTCAGGGGTCTGGGCCCGCATCATTCTGTGCGGCCCTGATGTTTTCTTTTCTCTGAATCATTGCTCTGATTCGCCGTTTTTCATAACGCGGACTGGTTGGGGTGTCAGACTTCCCTCAATGGAAAATATCTACATGCCTGCGACCATGCACAGATACAACGATAAGAAACCCTATCCATCGGTCGCCATCTTGGAACGTGCACCAGATCTGCGTTAGCAGACTCTGTCACCTGATCGGATCGCCCAAGTCGTGCCTCCTGTCGTACAGTTGTGTGCATGCCTTTGTACTGTTCGCAGCTGCTGAGCCAGCTGAAACACCGCACAGAGCAGGCGAAGCTTCTCGTGAATGAAATCATGCTAACAGCAGTTCTCAAGTTCGGTCGTTAATTTTGCTATAGATCCATACGCATAACTCAAAAAGTCAGTAAAGAAGAGACCGAAGCCTGTCGTATTCGATATCTCATTGCTCAGTGAGAATTCAATTCCTTGCAAGAACTGCTCCCAGCCTGAACCCTGGCAGCCCGAAAGTGCGTACAACAGTCATTTGGTGCCAAAGTGTTTTCTTTCAATTTTATCTGCGGCTTCATGATATTCTACGCTGCTATTCCTACGCGCGTGTCTGCACTCCAAATCACAGGCAAAAGTCGTGTCCAGCCGGCCGTGTTCTGCGGTGTCGTCGGTCGCCGCTCGCCTCCCGCGCCGACCGTGGACGATCGTGCAGTGTTTGCTCAAAAGCCGTCGCTTATTCGAGCCGTGGATTTCGGGCCGGTCAGGGGCGGGTCCAGAGAGGAAAACGCGAGCCATTCTCCTCCCCCCCCCCCTTGGGCCCCGAAGAGGCCCATAGGATCCGAAGCGGTCCATAGACGGCCAAACAGACACAGTTTTTACACAAAATGCGGCAAAATTGGACCTCTTTGTGTCTCCAGACTACCAAGAGCAGTCGCAAGCGAAAGTGAAGGGTGCACGAGCAGACAGCAATTACTTTTCACTAATTGAGAGGGTGGTTATTGGAACGTTTAAGGCCCATTACGCTGTCCAGAGTCCCTACGCTGCTACCGGGGACCCCCATACGTCCACTTGCAGGGTTAACACGATCGTTAAGGAGCCCGCTATGTTGCCATTGATCTCCTTGCATTTGCTAAGAGGACCCTGCGATGTTGCTGGGCCCTTCTTGCTAGCGTGCCGGGACACTTATCAATCAGGGACCTTCCACGGGTTCTTCCCATTCGCTCAAAGCGCTCTATACGCTAAGGCCGGGGGTCCCATGTTACCTGCTGAGGTATTCTCGGTCGTTCAGGGGCCCTTCAGTTGGTCACAGTTAACCTACCGACACACTCACGACATGCTCATTGGCCCCTTTACAATCGATCTAACTGCTCTTTTCAATTTCTCTCACTTGCATAGAGGGGGCCCCAGGGCCCCCTCTAGGGCCCCACGCTCTTGCCGGGTCTTCTTACTTGATTGCAGGGCCCCACGCCCTCGTCGAGGGCCCTATCTGATAACCTGCCGTTCGTTCGGGGACCCTCTACACTAGATCCTTGGGTACTTCTGATTTGAATGGAGGGTCCCATACAATGAAAGGGTCTTGGGTACTTACTATGCCCTTGTCGGGGCCCTATCTGCTACTTCTGCTCTGGTCCGCTCATTATACTCGGAGACCCTTTATATTGCGTCGTGGGTATTTGTTATTTGAATGGAGGGGGCCGCATGCTTTTGTCGGGGACCCCATCTGCTAGCCTACTCAGGCAAACCCGATCGTTCTAGCCGCTCCATATTGTATTTTGGGCACTTTCTGTCTGAATGAAGGGCTGTACGCACTTGTTAGGGGTCCCATCTGTTCATCTCCTCGGGCACACTGGATTGTTCTATGGCCCTGCACCAGGGTCCTGGTATTTTAAGTAGAGCCCTACGCTCCTGTAGGGGTGCTATCTGATAGCCTGCTCGGGGTACACTCGATCTTTTGGGGGGGGCCCTCCACACTCGGTCTTGGGTATTTCTTACTTGAAATGGAGGGCCTAAGGGTCGTGTCGGGGACCCCATTTGATACCTGCTGGGCCACACTCGGTCGTTTCAGGCCTTTGCATTGCTCTGGGGCAGTACTTCCTAGTTAATGGACCGCGCCACCCTCTTGTCTTGGGCCCCATCTGTTGACCTGCTCGGG
>NW_023595962.1:5005465-5011607 GCF_011947565.3 Pollicipes pollicipes
ACGCCAGTCTTCCACAGGTACTTCAGGAGGAAGTGAGAATATGGTGTCGCGACACGGCGAATCGATTCGTGAGATTTCCTCGCGCTGCTCTGAGCTCCACGGGTGATCCAGCATTCCACGTGTTCTGCGATGCATCGAGGAGAGCGTGTTGCTGTGCCGTATACGTTGTAGAGGGAAGCAAATCACATCTTCTGATGGCAAAGGTCCGACTGGCTCCTATCGACCCCGCCCTTACTATACCTAGGCTCGAGCTGATGGCAGCTGTGCTCGGCTGTCGACTCATGGATTTTGTCAAGCAGACTCTCCACCTGAAGGAGCCACACATCATCTATTGGACAGATTCCATGGACGTGCTGTACTGGCTACAGAGCAAGAAAAAGTTGAAGGTATTTGTGCAGAACAGGGTGACCTCTATTCTGGAACTGTCCTGTCTTGAGCAATGGCGACATGTCAGAGGAGCAGACAACCCAGCTGACCTGGGCACTAGGGGTATGTCACTCTGCACGCTGGAGAAATGTGACCTGTGGTGGGGAGGCCCCGCATTCCTTCAAGGAGGCTCGACATCTGGTGTTCCTTTACCCCGGTCACTTACCCCTGATCGTCTCAGTCCCACCCCGGAGGACTATGTTACTTCAACTCACCCAATCGCAATTTCAATGGCCTCGGTTCCGAGGATCGAACCACAGCCGTCCCGCACGCACACGCAACCCGGTCCACATCCCGACAGGTAATGTATTTTCAAACCTGGCGCGCATCCAACGTTGCCTCGGGCGTCAGTGTTACCAAAGAAAAGTGGCAGCATTCACCACGGAGACTACCCAAATCCCCTGCGCGGTGAACAACTGCTCAAAACAGCGCAGCTTTTACAACAACTTTGGCCCGGTTGCGCCGTCTCTGACGCTCTCTGATTTACTGTGACAACTCGCCATATGTCGGACATATCTTCAAATTTGTATCGCACATTAAGTTATGCGTTTTCTATACACCTTCCCAAGGAGATCATGCCGCGTGTAAAAAGTTTTTAAGCTGCTGAAAAGTCTTGACTAACATTTATTATCGACGCTGCATGACCGTGCAGTAAATGCACTCCAAAGAAAGAAAAAAACGATCTAGCCGGCTGGCCGATGTGATCATCTGATGGCTAACGACTGATGCAAAGTTTTTGCTTGGTTTGTTATGAAGAAGCATAAATATCACAGTATTTAGAATATATGGAGAACGTGATGCGCAAGTACAACGGATGCCAAAAATTTTAATAACCAACGGAAATATCACACATAATGTCGGCAACACGTAAAATAATGCTCGACAATCGCGCGCGAAAATTCAACGGCGCATATGCGACTACTGCATTAAGACCAAGACGCCAAGACCAGTAAGGACGGAACCTGAGCGATTATGGGTGCCACGGCAGGCCAGCCAAGAGGCTTCCGTCAAGGAGTAAAGGGTCCTCAGAACAAGCGAGAAGTACGCAAGGCCAACGTGGTTGTCTCCTGAACGATCGGGAGTGCCCCGACAGGCTGGGATGTGGGAACCCGGCCAGAGCACAGGGCCATCTGAGCAAAAGGAAATTACCCAAGACTAATGTGCGTGCATTAATGCCCCTGTGTAATTAAGAGTGCCTGGGCAGGTTAACAGAAAGAGCACCGAAAGAGCGAAGGGTCCTCCGCAAACGGGATTGAAAGGAAAAAGCCCAAGATCAATGTCGAGGCCTCTGGGCATCGAGTGGATCGGTGTCTTGTCTTATATGGGCCCCAGCAGCAGCAAAACGCCCTCCAAGCAAATGGAATAAGCCTGATACTAATATGAACGGCCCCTGAGCAGCTGAGTGTACCGTGGCATACGGAGCCCCGGCAAAAGCTTAGCGTTTTGGGCAAATGGGAAAAATCCATGGGGGCCCCTGATCGATCAAAACTGGCCAGGTATGGGAGCAGATAGCGCCCCAGCAACAGCGTGGGGGCCTACGAAAAAATGCAAGGAGATAAAGGGCAGCGTGGACGGCTCCTTAGCGATCGGAATGCCCCGGCAAGTGGACATCTAGGGCCCCGGCAACAGCACAACGCCTCTGGACAGCGTAATGAGCCTCGAAATGTCCCCCAATTACCATCACCCTTTCAATCGGCGAGGAATGAGCTTTGTTTGCTCGCGGGCTCTTTACGTTTGGTTGTGAGTGTCCTTGGCTGTCTGGTGGCCCAAAGATGCCCAATTCTGTTGTGTTTTTGTGCCAGAAAATGGCGTCCGTTAACCCGGTCATGGGCCCCTTTGAAGCCTATGGGTCCGCTTGGGGCGCAACCGGGGGGGGGGGGGGGGGGGGGGAGGGGCGTGGTTCCAAATCCCATTCTACACCCGCCACTGGCCAGAACAGGTTGATAGAGTGATATCCGAGGCACAGTATGGAGTGGCCAGGAATGATCGAGTGCGCTCGAGCGGGTTAACGGATCGGGAGCTCTGACAAGAGCGCAGGAACCTCCATTCAAATGATGAATACCCACGACATAATGTGGAGGACCCACAAATGATTTAGTGCACCCGAGCAGGTCAACAGATGGGGCCCAAGACAAGAGGGTGGCGCGGTCCATTCAACTAGGAAGTACCCCAGACGCAATGCAAAAGGCCTGAAACGACCGAGTGTGGCCCAGCAGGTTATCAAATGGTGTCCCCGACACGACCTTAGGGCCCTCCATTCAAGTAAGAAATACCCAAGACCGAGTGTGGAGGGCCCCCAAAAGATCGAGTGTACCCGAGCAGGCTATCAGATAGCCCCCTACAGGAGCGTAGGGCTCTACATTAAAATACCAGGACCCTGTGTGCAGGGCCATAGAACAATCCAGTGTGCCCGAGGAGATGAACAGATGGGACCCCTAACAAGTGCGTACAGCCCTTCATTCAGACAGAAAGTGCCCAAAATACAATATGGAGCGGCTAGAACGATCGGGTTTGCCTGAGTAGGCTAGCAGATGGGGTCCCCGACAAAAGCATGCGGCCCTCCATTCAAATAACAAATACCCACGACGCAATATAAAGGGTCTCCGAGTATATTGAGCGGACCAGAGCAGAGTAGCAGATAGGGCCCCGACAAGGGCATAGTAAGTACCCAAGACCCTTCATTGTATGGACCCTCCATTCAAATAAGAAGTACCCAAGATCTAGTGTAGAGGGTCCCCGAACGAACGGCAGGTTATCAGATAGGGCCCTCGACGAGGGCGTGGGGCCCTGCAATCAAGTAAGAAGACCCGGCAAGAGCGTGGGGCCCTAGAGGGGGCCCTGGGGCCCCCTCTATGCAAGTGAGAGAAAATTGAAAGAGCAGTAGATCGATGTAAAGGGGCCATGAGCATGTCGTGAGTGTGTCGGTAGGTTAACTGTGACCAACTGAAGGGCCCCTGAACGACCGAGAATACCTCAGCAGGTAACATGGGACCCCCGGCCTTAGCGTATAGAGCGCTTTGAGCGAATGGGAAGAACCCGTGGAAGGTCCCTGATTGATAAGTGTCCCGGCACGCTAGCAAGAAGGGCCCAGCAACATCGCAGGGTCCTCTTAGCAAATGCAAGGAGATCAATGGCAACATAGCGGGCTCCTTAACGATCGTGTTAACCCTGCAAGTGGACGTATGGGGGTCCCCGGTAGCAGCGTAGGGACTCTGGACAGCGTAATGGGCCTTAAACGTTCCAATAACCACCCTCTCAATTAGTGAAAAGTAATTGCTGTCTGCTCGTGCACCCTTCACTTTCGCTTGCGACTGCTCTTGGTAGTCTGGAGACACAAAGAGGTCCAATTTTGCCGCATTTTGTGTTAAAAACTGTGTCTGTTTGGCCGTCTATGGACCGCTTCGGATCCTATGGGCCTCTTCGGGGCCAAGGGGGGGGGGGGAGAATGGCTCGCGTTTTCCTCTCTGGACCCGCCCCTGACCGGCCGAAATCCACGGCTCGAATAAGCGACGGCTTTTGAGCAACACTGCACGATCGTCCACGGTCGGCGCGGGAGGCGAGCGGCGACCGACGACACCGCAGAACACGGCCGGCTGGACACGACTTTTGCCTGTGATTTGGAGTGCAGACACGCGCGTAGGAATAGCAGCGTAGAATATCATGAAGCCGCAGATAAAATTGAAAGAAAACACTTTGGCACCAAATGACTGTTGGTACGCACTTTCGGGCTGCCAGGGTTCAGGCTGGAGCAGTTCTTGCAAGGAATTGAATTCTCACTGAGCAATGAGATATCGAATACGACAGGCTTCGGTCTCTTCTTTACTGACTTTTTGAGTTATTGCGTATGGATCTATAGCAAAATTAACGACCGAACTTGAGAACTGCTGTTAGCATGATTTCATTCACGAGAAGCTTCGCCTGCTCTGTGCGGTGTTTCAGCTGGCTCAGCAGCTGCGAACAGTACAAAGGCATGCACACAACTGTACGACAGGAGGCACGACTTGGGCGATCCGATCAGGTGACAGAGTCTGCTAACGCAGATCTGGTGCACGTTCCAAGATGGGCGACCGATGGATAGGGTTCTTATCGTTGTATCTGTGCATGGTCGCAGGCATGTAGATATTTTCCATTGAGGGAAGTCTGACACCCCAACCACAGTCCGCGTTATGAAAAACGGCGAATCAGAGCAATGATTCAGAGAAAAGAAAACATCGGGCCGCACAGAAATGATGCGGGCCCAGACCCCTGAAAGATAATAGCATTCAGGCCACATTCAAGTGTCAGAAGCAGGATTGAAAGATGTGGAACGCTGCATTGCGCATGCAGCCCAAATGTGAAAGATAATGTCGTCTATACTTACCAAAACTCAAACTTCGCAACATTTGTTCGCTGCTTATCACGCAATCACGCCAATCTCGGAAGATGCATGAGTGCGTGCTCCGTAGGAGCAGAAGCTTTCTAGGCGTTTTACCACCACCCCCCCCGATAGGCTGCGACACGACGGGCAGGTTCCGCAACCCCACTCCACCCACAACCTTGACTCATACGCACGACGAAGTTTTAATAAATGAGGGTTTTCAGTTGTATGTTTTGAATCATAGTTTATAATTAGCAAAAGTAGACTGCAATCAAGTAACTTACATTTTAGACTGCGACCTATTTCTCCGCCGAGAACGCGCAAAAATATTTTATCTCGCTCCCAGCACGGTACTTAACACACAGGTGCCTCTTATGAGGTCAATGGCCCATAACGCTAAAAGTCAATGGCCAACATAACAACTTACACCCCCAGAGAATGAAGTGGTCCTAGCTCATGGCCGTCAGGTTTGGCCCACTTGGAACCGGATGAGCTTGCGCTCCTCCCGACCACTCATTGTGAACTTTTTGGCCGGTTCAGATGGTGGCTGGTGGCTTAGAGCTTGCTCTTCATTGCCTCTTGCGTTCATTCTCCGTCGTTTCATCCCTGTAATTGCTCCGTTCCGCCGTGTTGGAAGATCCCCAGTGGACGTCTGACTGCTGACTTCATGCGTTGTTTGGTTGCCATTTTCTGCTGACCTACTTCTGTTGGCCGCTTTTACACTTGTCCCTGTGGATGGGAACCTCTCCACTCCATCTTATGGGGATACGCGCCACTGCGTCGCTGACTATGGCAGACACTTGCACCTTGTTTTTTCATCGGTTTTCACGACGTTTTTGCCGTTTTCAGGTCTCGTCGCAGACAGATTTGACTCCGTTTTCTCACGAGCATTTTCATCTTTCCAGCTGGCTCGTTAGATTGGCCAAGAGCAAGCAGCTGTCCTGCATGACGTGACCATGCCAATCGTTCTACCATTACTAGGAAAGAAACAGGTCCAGTGCGGCCCATACTGTGACCTTTCTTCAATTTTGCTTCGCCAGCGTAGTTACGCACCAATACTGGATCACCATCCGTGTATTCCGGAAATCTTTTGTTGGCATTCTCCATCTGCTTGACTTGAGCTTCAGCACATTTCCGGCGTGTCTTGGCTTCATTAGATCCAGTCTGGTTCTCATGACTCTTTCCACCATGACTTCCGCGGGTGGCACTCCGGGTGTCACTCCGGGTGCCACTCCGGGTGCCACTCGCGGGTGCCCTCCGGGTGTCACTTGTGGGTACCACTCCCGTTGTACTGTACTGGGTATTTCGACACCACATGAAAAACGATGACAGCTGTAGCTCGAGCGCACGGCGTCTCAT
>NW_023595962.1:5012607-5037607 GCF_011947565.3 Pollicipes pollicipes
TTTATCGAACAAAAGCAGAAGTGAATTAAGAATTATCTGCAGATGATCTTATTCGATTTTCAGGGTTTTTTTAAAGCAGCAAGTCAAGGTTTTTACAGGACACCTACCTTCCAGGGGTCACAATAGGAGCGATTGCCAGCCATTACCACGATACAGTGCACATCTGAGAACTAGGATGCACAAAAATACGTGTACATGCAAATGAATTCAAGCCAACAGGCATCACGCATCACGCTTCATCCAAACATGCAAGCGATTTGAAGTGAATAGGCATCACACGTCGCGCACCAACTATATGTGTAAGCGATTTCAATTGACCGGATTGCATAATCGGCCATGATGAGCCATGTACGTCAAGATTTGGTCGCCTACTTTTTATAAGAGCCGATTCACTTATTTTCCTGTCTAGGTGGTCCTGTGCTCAGTAGATGACTTTGAGCTATAAAAGGGGCATGTGGTCAATACCTCCGTCGATTTTAGCCTGAGCGTGTTTTTCCAAAAACTGGTCACCGAAAAGGGTATTCCATGTTTCGTTTTTAGAGTCTCGCAGGTGTTCATTATGTCTCAAACGAATAGGGCGCATGGACTCCCCGTCATAGAATATGCCCCTGCCATGTTTTTCACATAGTTTACAATTGTTATCGTAAATCACGTTTTTTAAAGTGCAAACCCCTCGAAACCCAGACTTGCATGAATGACAATTATTGCTACCGGAAAGCTTTGGCTTCGAGATGGAAGATTTCACCAGATACTTTTTTAGCTTACTGTCGTTCTTCCAAGCTGTGCGTACTCACAGTTTTGATTTTTTACGATGCGTTTAATTTTCCAAAGCAAATGCTCGTCTGCGCAAGGTAGCGTTAAGAATCCGTCATCCGATAGGACGTGTTCCCGCCTCCCACCACCCATCTCTCCACGCTCTGTACGTTTTTGTTTCTTCCAACATTGTACCTAAAAGTCGCGGAGAATATCCATTGCGAAACAGCAAAGTCCGTAGTTTGTTTATGCTCTTTCTCTACTTTCACTACCTGATGAGTGTTGTTAGAAAGCCCTATGGAATGTGTTACTATTATTATGTTGTGGCTTAGTGGAATGTTGGATACGCCAAGACTCGGCAGGTGGAAAGAATGTAATACAGAGTTGGGTTTGGCTTGGTAAAGAAGCTCACCCTTTCTAACGTTTGAAAACGTTGTGCAGGTTATTCCTCCTTTCCCACCGTTAACTAACGTATTCAGATATGGGACCCCATTTCCTGCCCCCCCATATGCTCCAGTCCGTAAAAGCTAGATTTGGACACTGGTTGTTCATGAACTCTAAAAAACTCTTCAAGGGCACGCTGTCCGTGCGTCCATACCCCAGCATAATCATCGATGTATCTAGCTAAGACAGTTGGTTTTAATGGGCTGGCGGTCAGGGCGTTCGTTTTCCAGCTGGTCTAACAATTATCGCCCAGAAATATCGCAGAGGACGGGCGCATGGCTTCCCCATTGCTATTCCCAATTTTTAAACCCTATCAAAAGAGGATGTCTGCGGGCTCTGGAGCAGTGGTCTCCATGATGACGTTTTCTCGTTCGGAGATGACTTCTACCGACAAATATTGTTCTTGTTGGCGCGCTCTAAAGCTCCAATCCAACAAGGACAATTTTTTGTCGGTAAAGAAGTCATCGCCGAACGAGAAAACGTTATCATAGAGACACTGCTCCAAGAGCCCGCAGATATCCTCTCTTTGATAGACGGAGACCATCAACCTCATTGAATGTTTGTATACCTAGCTCTCAAAGAAGCGATAGCCTCATTGACTGGTATATTGCCATACAAACTGACAACATCTACACTGAAGAATCTGCTGCCATCTGGTAATCCTTCTGCCTGCGAATGATTAGAGACCTTTTTAAAAATAATAAGATAGTAGTATTAGCCTTATTCCTCGGAAAAAAAAACAGGAGAATTGAGGTATAGTTAGGGCTGATATTTCGGCAGCATGCCTTTCTCGAAACAATGGCGAAGAAAGCCTTGGTTAAAAGTCGCTGGTGTTCACAGATGAGTGGGAAATGAACTCAAGAGCTGGTTGAGTATTTTCTCTAAAAGACACCGAAGTTTTTTTCTAGAGAACCGCTGCCACGCAGATATGACAGGTCTGAGGGGCGCTGCAGGTTTGTGATCTTTAGGCAGCCCATAGAATACAGGCGTTCTTGTGTGTCTATATGTCAAATCTTGTGATATCAGACGAAAAGAAAGGCCACAGATATCCTGTTTTTGATAGACCGAAGCATCAATTTCGTTTAAAATGTTTGTCTAACTTGGCTTTCACGGCAGCGATAGCTTTATTGACCGGTATGCTGTCATGTAATTTAACAGCATCTGCACTGAAGAACATGCTGCCCTCTGGCAAACCCTTTGCCAGCGAATGGTAAGAAATCTTTTTAAAAAGTTTCTGGTATTCCACAGATGAGATGGGAACAAACCTCAAGAGTTGGTTAAGTATTTTCTCCAAAAGACAGAAGTTTTTTCTGTATGACCACCGCACGCAGATATGACAGGTCTAAGGGGCACCGCAGGTTTGTGATCTTTAGGAGCCCATAGAATACAGGCGTTCTACTGTGTCTAGGTGTCAAATCTTTAGCCTGTCCAAGGTTAAAAACCCTTACACCTCATCGCTCTGTTTAAAACTATATATCGTTTTTGCTAAGGTCCCTGATAAAGTCCCGCTGATCTACAGTGACATTCAGTTTGCCTCCTTCATGTTTTTGAACGTGCGCAGTGCGTCATCCCTCATTCTTGGAAGGTTCTGGAAGGTTCCTTACCGATGTCTGGAAATCTAAGGAACACATTTGGGTGCGACCTCGATGAAACTGATCTTCGTTGTGATCGTCCTTGCGCGTGCCCCACCGAGGCCACAACGTGCGTTTCGCCAGTTCTGATAGCACTGTTGCGTCGTCTATTGAAGGCGATCGATCTTGGGCCGGTGCAGTTGCAGTGCTAGTTGTGTTGCTGTCATTACGGAATTTTGAGACGTAGTCTTTTTGCTAGCTTAAAATCGTTTGCATGTGTAAGTGATACCTGACGCGTGATGTGCTATGCCTGTTCAATTAAAGTCGTTTGCATGTATATCTGATGTGCGACGTGTGATGTCTGTTTAACTTTAACTCGCTTGCATGTTTGGGTGAAGCGTGATGCGTGATGCCTATTTGCTTGAATTCGTCTTCCATATATACGCATGTTTCGCTCATTCTAATTCTTAGGTAGGCACTGTGTCGTGATAATGGCTGGCAATCGCTTTGTTTAATCCCCTTGAATGTTGGTGTCCTGTTAAAACTGGGGCCTGCTTTTTATAACAAAAAAAACTGAAAGTCGAGTAGGATAATTGGCAGGCAAGTTTTGAATTCCACTTCTGCTATTTTTTCGATACAGTCATATTGCCGAAATATCAACCCAGCTCTATCTCCATTCTCATGGTTTTTCTCCGAGAAATAAGGCAAATAATACGGCATTATCTATGTGAATGAACGTCTCCTCGCTAATGCACTAAGCAACTTACGCTTACTTGACTGTCAACCAGTTCTTCATAGCAATTGGCCCACCTGGCGCTTGCTTGAAGTTGTGCGAATCTGTTCACCAGTCTTGGTCTATTTTCGCGAAAAGTTTCGAAAACTCGTTCACACGTCGCGCATGTGTAAGCGTGCCTTTTGTACTCCACGAAAGATGAGATTGATATTGCCCATGCCCTTCTGAAATTGAGAGGAACCTGGACATCGTTGAAAAATCAAAGTTGCGCGTGTGCGTAGCTTGGAAATACGACAACAAGCTAAAAAGCCTCTGGCGAAATCTCCCATCTCGAGGTTTAAGTGCCTGGTGGCAATGGATGTAATTTATGTCAGTCTGAGTTTCAAGGGGTTTGCACTTAAAAAACGTGGTTTACGAAAACGAGTGTAAACTGTGCGAAAAACATGGCACGGACCTATTCTACTTCGAGGAGTCCATGCAACCCGTTCGTTTGAGGTATAATGAACACCTGCGAGACTCTTAGAACAAAACAGGGAATACCCCTTTCGGTGACCAGTTTTTGGCAAAACACGCTCAGGCTGAAATCGAGGGAGGTATGAACCATATGCCCCGTTTAGAGCTCAAAGTCATCTACAGAGCTCAGGACCACCCAGACAGGAAAATAAATGAATCTGCTCTTATACAAAGTAGGCGACCAAATCTTAACGTACAGGGCTCATCATGGCCGATTATGCGAACGTGATATGGGCCTGCACGTGTGATGAGTGCTAGCCTAAAATCGCGTACTTGTGTAAATGATGTCTGACGCGTGATGTGCGATGCCTGTTAAATTGAAATCGCTTGCATGTATAATTAATGCGCGATGTGTGATGTTTGTTTACTTCAGCTCGCTTGCATGTTTGGATGAGGTGTGATGCATGATGCCAGTTTGTTTGAATTCGTTTGCATGTACACGTATGTTCGCGTATTCTAGTTCTTAGATGTGCGCTATTTCGCGGTAATGGCTGGCAATCGTTCTTTTTGTAATTCTCGGAATGTTTTGTCCTGTAAAAACTGTGACTTGTTGTTTCAAAAACAAAACCTAAAAAAGGTCGAGTAAGATCATCGGCAGGCAATTTTGAATTCACTTCTGCTATTTTTTCGATGAAGGCATGCTGCTGAAATATCAACCAATCTATTTCTCCATTCTCCTGGCTTTTCTCCGAGGAATAAGGCTATTACCACTGTCTTATCTATGTGAATAATGTTCCTCGCGAATGCACTGAACAACCTACTCAGGGCCCCTGAAACTTTAGCAGGCAACCCCACCGTGACGTCACCGCGGAGCGCCCGGACAACCCACGACATTGTAAGCCTAAAGTAAAGGGTCTTTTTTCAGAGGCAGCCTTTAGACAGATTGAGAAGCTAAGACGGTTGAAACGCTTTCAGCATGAGACCAAGCGTGTGTCCTCTCGTGCGCCAGGGGTGCTTTTGAAGCTCAGTGCTTTAGCTTTGAATTGCAAGTCATTTTGCACAGACGTTGAACGGTAACTTGAGTGGCGCCGCCGGTACCAACACCTGAACAGGCCAGCCCAGCTACATCCCGCAAACTTCATACATTCCCAGGCAGAGATTCACTTGACTACTATTTCAAAGCTTTGCTGAAATTACTTCGCGGACCAAAACTGCCACGTCGGCCGTCTCAGGGCGCTGACCGTGATATAGCGGACATTGGCTGGCTTTGATGCACAGCAGACAGATATGAAGCCAGTGGCTGGGTGCGGTACATCGTCAGCAGTGCGTCGTCTCTCATCGGATGCCGTGGCACCACTCTCTCCACCACGCGGCCGGTGATATGAGCGACATCGCTGTCTTAAGGTCAATCCTCCACACAGATAAGATTTAAAAGAGTAATACAAAAGCGTCTGCCCAGGAAAAAAACTTCCGGTTCAATAATGTTAAATACTGTGAAGAGCGTCTCAATACCTTGATTTATGTGCCAACGGAAAAAGTAACGGTCGAATTCTAAAGGCCATCCGCACGAACACGTCACATGTGGAGTGTACCATATCTACTATAAATCAAGACATATTCTCCATTTAGGTCCAAAGCTGTCTGCCTTTTTACACTTACATGTTTTTAATTGTCGTTGAAATAGAGACATTGCGCATACAAAGAACCAAAGCTAAGATACAAGAGCGTATACAAGAGCGTATACGTGTACATTGCGCATACAAGAGCGTAGTATCGGCAGCATAAGCAAAAAGGATAGGGTAAAGTAATAAAGCATAGCTCAATGAAACATTTCCCTTGTTATTTCATTAGCCAGCATGGGATATACATTTGATTTGTCGTTTCTGTCTTTCGGTTTTGGGTAAATGTGTGTTTAATTTTCGTAGTTGCTATTGTTACGTCAACGTATTATTGGTTCACAGACCATGCACCGCACATCGCACATTTTTTGATGGATGGAATTGTCTCATGCTGTTCACTTTGAGCATTTTTATTCAATGAGCGGTTTGTATGTATACTACTTCAGTTACTGTTTCAATGTGACTATGGTTGTTGGCAGCGCTGATGTAGACTGCCGCGAGGGTACTCCACATCGGAGGTAGCGACATCCTGGCTGATTTAGATTTCAATTCAGTTCATCTCCACTGATGAAATAGTGCCACAACTCAAAAATTTTCTTTGGTTTGTATGGAAGAGCGAATCTATCGCGTATCCCTCAAGCAATATTCACTACTAAACACACCGATGTCATTGAGAAGGTATCGTTAGCTCTAGCCAATGGCTTTTCGAGGATGTCGCTTGTCAGCGCTAACAGCAGCTTGCGAACACAGTGAGCGCAGTATATTGCAGCTATGATGTTGATTTTTTGTGTTTACATTCAGCTGAGGGCTGCGGGTGTACGTGGTTGTTCATATGGTAAAGCTGGTCAGTTGATACGCACGCGATTAATTCAAGTCAACCTACCTTATATTGAGATGAGGCACAAGCATTGTGCTGTGTCAATCGGCTGCACGATACTCTATGAAAATGTGACTGTTCTACGCTTTTTGGCAGTGGCTATAGGCGCCTAAGATTTCTGTGCCCTGAAATTAATGACGGAGTTCCGAGTGCACATGCACCGAATTTAGGGTTCCAAATGACGAGGCGCATGCGCCGAAATTGTTGCTGCGATGCTCTTGGTACACCAGGCATATCCGGAGTGTCATATTTTTTCGTCTCGAATTACGCAAGGGATCTTCAAGTGCTCACCGCTATTATATACCGCCAGCGCTCTCCCCATGCGCACGAGACCGTAGCAGCCAAGATAATGGCCGTGTCACCAGCGCGCAAGTAATCGCCTCATAGAAGCCAATGAATTGGTCCTTTCCTGTCCGCTGATTGGCTCATTTTTATCTTTGTATTTGTTTATGCACAGCCATCGATGCCATCGTTAAAAGTAAACAAGTAATTAATGTTGTAAGCCCCAAACGCACATTTAAACATCAAAATTAACTGTCTATTATCTATAAATAAATTATATATAATTAATATTAATTGCAGCTATCCATCGTTTAATAAATACATAGTTGCAAAACTCTCCAGAGGCGTGTATTTGGAAAATCGGAAACACTAGACACACTCCCTCTAATCTACTAAAAGAAGAGATTTCATTGCGTCTCGACTCTGTACCGGGCTGAAAAGACCTTACTGAAATACTGTGCTGTATTTCAAGCCACGTCGGCCCGGCAGAAAATAACCTGGCTGCCGCTGCCGCAAAACGTGCTACTCTCCGCCTCTGTCGAAGGGCTTCTCCAAAGGGCTTTCCCAAAATACCCGCTACAGACCTGTAATCTGTCATCTTTGCTTTTTTGCGCGGAGAACAGCAGAGTACCTGGGATGCAGTGGACACCAGCAAACTGAAAAACATTAAGCCTGTTACCCAGGACTGGCAGTCATCCCAAGGAGAGTTTAAACGGGGGGAAGTTATCTTGTGTCGTTTGCCAGTAGGCCATGCTTATGCCACACATCTATGCCTTCTGCGTAGCGACGAACTATCTCGGTGTCGGTACTGCACGCCGCCATAGCGATGGGATATATGCTCGGATGCTGTCCGCACTACGCGTCGAACGTCTGTGGTACTTTGGCCCGGTTGCGCCGTCTCTGACGCTCTCTGATTTACTGTGACAACTCGCCATATGTCGGACATATCTTCAAATTTGTATCGCACATTAAGTTATGCGCTTTATATACACCTTCCCAAGGAGTTCATGCCGCGTGTAAAAAGTTTTTAAGCTGCTGAAAAGTCTTGACTAACATTTATTATCGACGCTGCATGACCGTGCAGTAAATGCGCTCCAAAGAAAGAAAAAAACAATCTAGCCGGCTGGTCGATGTGATCATCTGATGGCTAACGACTGATGCAAAGCTTTTGCTTGGTTTGTTATGAAGAAGCATAAATATCACAGTGTTTAGAATATATCGAGAAGGTAATGCGCAAGTACAACGGATGCCAACAATTCAATAACCAACGGAAATATCACACATAATGTCGGCAACGCGCAAAGTAATGCTCGACAATTACGCGCGAAAATTCAACGGCGCATATGCGACTACTGCTTTAAGACCAAGACGCCAAGACCAGTAAGGACGGAACCTGAGCGATTATGGGTGCCGCGGCAGGCCAGCCAAGAGGCTTCCGTCAAGGAGTAAAGGATCCTCAAAACAAGCGAGAAGTACGCAAGGCCAACTTGGTTGTCTCCTGAACGATCGGGAGTGCCCCGGCAGGCTGGGATATGGGAACCCGGTCAGAGCACAGGGCCCTCTGAGCAAATGGAAATTACCCAAGACTAGTGTGCGTGCATTAATGCGCCTCTGTAATCAAGAGTGCCTGGGCAGGTTAACAGAAAGGGCACCGAAAGGAGCGAAGGGTCCTCCGCAAAGGGGGTTGAAAGGAAAAAGCCCAAGATCAATGTAGAGGCCCCTGAGCATCGAGTGGCTCGGTGCCTTATCTTATATGGGCCCCAGCAGCAGCGAAAGGCCCTCCAAGCAAATGGAATTAACCTGATACTAATATGAACGGCCCCTGAGCAGCTGAGTGTACCGTGGCATACGGAGCCCCGACAAAAGCTTAGCGTTTTGGGCAAATGGGAAAAATCTATGGAGGGCCCCTGATCGATCAAAACTGGCCAGGTATGGGAGCAGATAGCGCCCCAGCAACAGCGTGGGGGCCTACGAAAAAATGCAGGGAGATAAAGGGCAGCGTGGACGGCTCCTTAGCGATCGGAATGACCCGGCAAGTGGACATCTAGGGCCCCGGCAACAGCACAACGCCTCTGGACATCGTAATGAGCTTCGAAATGTCTCCCAATTACCATCACCCTTTCAATCGGCTGAGGTCATGGGCCCCTTTGAAGCCTATGGGTCCGCTTGGGGCGCAACGGGGGGGGGGGGAGGGGCGTGGGTCCCAAATCCCACTCTACACCCGCCACTGGCCCGAACAGGTTGATAGAGTGATATCCGAGGCACAGTATGGAGTGGCCAGGAATGATCGAGTGCGCTCGAGCGGGTTAACGGATCGGGAGCTCTGACAAGAGCGCAGGAACCTCCATTCAAATGCTGAATACCCACGACATAATGTGGAGGGCCCACAAATGATTTAGTGCACCCGCGCAGGTCAACAGATAGGGCTCAAGACAAGAGGGTGGCGCGGTCCATTCAACTAGGAAGTACCCCAGACGCAATGCAAAAGGCCTGAAACGACCGAGTGTGGCCCAGCAGGTTATCAGATGGGGTCCCTGACACGACCTTAGGGCCCTCCATTCAAGTAAGAAATACCCAAGACCGAGTGTGGAGGGCTCCCAAAAGATCGGGTGTACCCGAGCAGGCTATCAGATAGCCCCCTACAGGAGCGTAGGGCTCTACATTAAAATACCAGGACCCTGTGTGCAGGGCCATAGAACAATCCAGTGTGCCCGAGGAGATGAACAGATGGGACCCCTAACAAGTGCGTACAGCCCTTCATTCAGACAGAAAGTGCCCAAAATACAATGTGGAGCGGCTAGAACGACCGAGCTTGCCTGAGTAGGTTAGCAGGTTGGATCCCCGACAAAAGCATCAGGCCCTCCATTCAAATAACAAATACCCACGACACAATATAAAGGGTCTCCGAATAACTGAGCGGACCAGAGCAGAGTAGCAGATAGAGCCCCGACAAGAGCATAGGAAGTACCCAAGACCCTTCATTGTATGGGCCCTCCATTCAAATCAGAAGTACCCAGGATCCAATGTAGAGGGCCCCCGAACGAACGAGGGTGTCCGAACAGGTTATCAGATAGGGCCCTCGACGAGGGCGTGGGTTCCTGCAATCAAGTCAGAAGACCCGGCAAGAGCGTGGGGCCCTAGGCAAGTGAGAGAGAATTGAAAGAGCAGTAGATCAATGTAAAAGGGCCATGAGAATATCGTGAGTGTGTCGGTAGGTTAACTGTGACCAAATGAAGGGCCCCTGAACAACCGAGAATACCTCAGCAGGTAACATGGGACCCCCGGCCTTAGCGTATAGAGCGCTTTGAGCGAATGGGAAGAACCCGTGGAAGGTCCCTGATTGATAAGTGTCCCGGCACGCTAGCAAGAAGGGCCCAGCAACATCGCAGGGTCTTCTTAGCAAATGCAAGGAGATCAATGGCAACATAGCGGGCTCCTTAACGATCGTGTTGACCCTGCAAGTGGACGTATGAGGTCCCCGGTAGCAGCGTAGGGACTCTGGACAGCGTAATGGGCCTTAAACCTTCCAATAACCACCCTCTCAATTAGTGAAAAGTAATTGCTGTCTGCTCGTGCACCCTTCACGTTCGCTTGCGACTGCTCTTGGTAGTCTGAAGACACAAAGAGGTCCAATTTTGCTGCATTTTGTGTAAAAACTGTGTCTGTTTGGCCGTCTACGGACCGCTTCGGATCCTATGGGCCTCTTCGGGGCCCAAGGGGGGGGGGGAGAATGGCTCGCGTTGTCCTCTCTGGACCCGCCCCTGACCGGCCGAAATCCACGGCTCGAATAAGCGACGGCTTTTGAGCAACACTGCACGATTGTCCACGGTCGGCGCGGGAGGCGGGCGGCGACCGACGACACCGCAGAACACGGCCGGCTGGACACGACTTTTGCCTGTGATTTGGAGTGCAGACACGCGCGTAGGAATAGCAGCGTAGAATATCATGAAGCCGCAGATAAAATTGAAAGAAAACACTTTGGCACCAAATGACTGTTGTACGCACTTTCGGGCTGCCAGGGTTCAGGCTGGGAGCAGTTCTTGCAAGGAATTGAATTCTCACTGAGCAATGAGATATCGAATACGACAGGCTTCGGTCTCTTCTTTACTGACTTTTTGAGTTATGCATATGGATCTATAGCAAAATTAACGACCGAACTTGAGAACTGCTGTTAGCATGATTTCATTCACGAGAAGCTTCGCCTGCTCTGTGCGGTGTTTCAGCTGGCTCAGCAGCTGCGAACAGTACAAAGGCGTACACACAACTGTACGACAGGAGGCACGACTTGGGCGATCCGATCAGGTGACAGAGTCTGCTAACGCAGATCTGGTGCACGTTCCAAGATGGCGACCGATGGATAGGGTTTCTTATCGTTGTATCTGTGCATGGTCGCAGGCATGTATATATTTTCCATTGAGGGAAGTCTGACACCCCAACCAGTCCGCGTTATGAAAAACGGCGAATCAGAGCAATGATTCAGAGAAAAGAAAACATCAGGGCCGCACAGAATGATGCGGGCCCAGAACCCTGAAAGATAATAGCATTCAGACCACATTCAAGTGTCAGAAAGCAGGATTGAAAGATGTGACGCTGCATTGCGCAATGCAGCCCAAATTTGAAAGATAATGTCGTCTATACGTACCAAAAATCGCAGCATTTGTTCGCTGCTTATCACGCAAGCACGCCAATTCTCAAGATCATAATGGGTACCGAACAGAAGCTTTCTAGGCGTTACCATCACCCGCCCGATAGGCTGCGACACAGCAGGCTCCGCACCACGCCAACCCACAACCTTGACTCATACGCAACGACGAAGTTTTATAAATGAGGGTTTGCAGTGATGTTTTAAATCAGGGTTTATAATTATACAAAAGTAGACTGCAGTCAAGTAACTTACATTTTAGACTGCAACCTATTTCTCCGCCGAGAACGCGCAAAAATATTTTATCTCGCTCCCAGCACGGTACTTAACACACAGGTGCCTCTTATGAGGTCAATGACCCACAACGCTAAAAAGTCAATGGCCAACATAACAACTTACACCCCCAGAGAATGAAGTGGTCCTAGCTCATGGCCGTCAGGTTTGGCCCACTTGGAACCGGATGAGCTTGCGCTCCTCCCGACCACTCATTGTGAACATTTTGGCCGGTTCAGATGGTGGCTGGTGGCTTAGAGCTTGCTCTTCATTGCCTCTTGCGGGTTCATTCTCCGTCGCTTCATCCCTGTAATCGCTCCGTTCCGCCGTGTTGGAAGATCCCCAGTGGACGTCTGACTGCTGACTTCATGCGTTGTTTGGTTGCCATTTTCTGCTGACCTACTTCTGTTGGCCGCTTTTTACACTTGTCCCTGTGGATGGGAACCTCTCCACTCCATCTTATGGGGATACGCGCCACTGCGTCGCTGACTATGGCAGACACTTGCACCTTGTTTTTTCATCGGTTTTCACGACGTTTTTGCCGTTTTTAGGTCTCGTCGCAGACAGATTTGACTCCGTTTTCTCACGAGCATTTTCATCTTTCCAGCTGGCTCGTTAGATTGGCCAAGAGAAAGCAGCTGTCCTGCATGACGTGACCATGCCAATCGTTCTACCATTACTAGGAAAGAAACAGGTCCAGTGCGGCCCATACTGTGACTTTTCTTCAATTTTGCTCCGCCAGCGTAGTTACGCACCAATACTGGATCACCATCCGTGTATTCCGGAAATCTTTTGTTGGCATTCTCCATCTGCTTGACTTGAGCTTCAGCACATTTCCGGCGTGTCTTGGCTTCATTAGATCCAGTCTGATTCTCATGACTCTTTCCACCATGACTTCCGCGAGTGCCACTCCGGGTGCCACTCCGGGTGCCACTCGCGGGTGCCCTCCGGGTGTCACTTGTGGGTACCACTCCCGTTGTACTGTACTGGGTATTTCGACACCACATGAAAAACGATGACAGCTGTAGCTCGAGCGCACGGCCGTCTCATCTCATCAGAGATGCTTTTAGGCTCTGCTTGACTGTTTGCACCACTCTTTCAGCGAGTCCGTTGAACTGAGGAGGATACGGTGCTATCCGTATGTGCTTCATGCTGAGCCTGATCATGAAGTATTGAAATTCTTTGGACGTCAGCTGAACTCCGCTGTCCGTCACTACTGGTGACGAATGTCGTGGATTTAGTGTCTTAGTGTCACACTTCGACACTGGACCCGTGAGGCGCGATGAACGAGGAACTTTCTGGGTGGTCTTGAGCAGACCAAGATCCGAGCAATGTTTGAAACTGAATGCAGCTGAGAGGTAATTGTAACGAAATCGGCGCACTTATTTCAAGCAGTGCATTTTCCCAACCTGGTCATGGATAGTCTGGGTCGAATAGATAAAGAGCGAGAATGCTGCTTGACATGTACGGGCATGTAGGTGGAGGCTACTTTTTGAAAGATTGCTCGGTTTCCGAAATATGAGATCGGAATGACCTGTATCGCCTTCGTAAATAATTGGTAACCTCTGGGAAAACGAAAATACTTGCTACCTCACGCAATGGAGTCATTTTCATCCAGCGAAAATTTGGGATATAAAAGGCGTCAATTATATAGCACACAAATAACACAAACCTCAAAGTCTCCTTGCTTTCCGGTCATAAAATTTTAAGAAAAATATACGTATATAAGTATGATTAATAAGGGAACTTGTCTTACTGTGCGCAACCATATAAAGCTAAGCGTGCTACGTATGCACATACATGTAGCTCATTTACTTTCTACAGATCGTGTTAAATCCTGCGATTTTGAGGCTGACTGTTTCGGAGCAACGGGCAAAATAAGCTCAAGTTGGCTGCTAACCACCATCCAAACCATGCACGGCCTTGATTCCTAGCTTATATACGGCCAACCGTCTGGGCGATGTTATCAGCTGATGGCTGGTGACAAACGCAGACTTTGTCCCTTGTTGTAGAGGAGTGCAAAATATCGTAGCAATCAAAACATGTTAAGAGGCATAATAAATGTCACACACTCAAAAGCTGAGTAAAATGACACATACCATGTCGGCGTCACGTAAAATTACGTTCGACAATTGCGCCTAAAACTCATCGGCGCTTATCCGGCTGTTGCTCTAAGGCTATGGCATCAAGGCTAACAAGGACAGAACCTGAGCGACCATGAGTGCCGCAGGAGGCTAACAAAGAGGCTCCTGTCAACAAACTAGTGCAGGGTCTCGGAGGAAGCGAACAAATCTGAGGCCAACGTGGCGTGCCTGATCTTATATGAGCCCCAGCAACAGCACAAGGCCATCTGAGGAAATGGAAAACCCGAGACTAACATGAAGGGTCGCTGAGCAACTGATTACATCCTGGCAAATGGGAGCTGCGGATAAAACGTATCGAGCCTTTCGGGCGAATGGGAAGAATCTGTGGAGGAAAACTTGATCAATCAAGACTGCCCAGGCATGAAAGCACATAGCGTCCCAACAACAGCGTTGGGCCCTACGAGAACATGTAAAGAAATCAAGGTCCTTACCAATCAGATTGCCCCGGCAATGGGACATATAGAGCCCAGGCAACAGCGCAATGCCTCCGAACAGCGTAATGAGCCCATATTTTCCCCCAAACGACACCTTCTCAATCAACGAAAGATAACTTTGTTTGCTCATGAACTCTTTACTTTTGCTAGCAGCCGATCTTAGTCCCCTGTGGTCCCGAAGGCGTCTAATTTTGTTGTGTTATTGTTGTTTTCTTAGAAAGCTACACCCGTTTGGTCGGTTATGTGCCTCTTCTGAGCATATGGGCCCCCTCGGCATGGTCCATGGGGCATGGCCCCATGTCTCTCCCTCTCTATATCCGGCACCGGCCCGATCAGCTTAACAGACGGGCACTGCCAAGAACATAGGGCTATCCATTGAAATAAGAAGCATCCAAGACACAGCATGGACGGCCCGATATCATCGCGTGTGCCCGAGCAGGTTAACAGATGGGGGTCTCCAACAAGAGCGTAGGACCCCCCCCCCCCCCATTCAAACAGGACGTACCCAAGACGCAGTGTAGAGGGCCCCCGAACGATCGCCCCCGAGGCCCAAGGCCCCCGAACGATCGGATGCACAAGAGCAGGTTATAAGACAAGCTCCCGACAAGGGCGTGGGGCCCCCATTCAAACCAGAAGCACTCAAGACCCAGTGTGAAGGACCCTCGAAAGATCGAATGCACCCGAGTAAGCTGTAAAATGGCCCCCTACAAGAGCGTAGGGCTCTACATCAAATATCCAATGTACAGGGTCCCCAACAGTCCAATGTGTCCGAGCAGGTTAACAGATGAGTCTCCGACAAGTGTGTAAGGTCCTCCATTCAAATGGAAAGTACGCGAGACTCAACTTGGAGATCACGAACGACCGGGTGTGCCGAAGCAGATGTGCCCCCAACAAGAGCACAGGGCTCTAGGCAAGTGACGGGGAGTTGGAAGCGCCCTAAACCCATGCAGAGGGCCCATGAATATATCGTGAGTGTGTCGGTAGGTTAACCGAGACCAACGTAAAAGGCCCCCGAACAACCGAGGATACCCTAACAGGTTAAAATATGGAGCCCCGGCTATAACCCACAGAGCATCTCTGGCGAGTGGGAAGAGTCCGTGAAAGACCCCGACTGACAAGAGCGCCCTGGCACGCTAGCGGGAAGGGCCCAGCAACAGCGCAGGGCCCGCCGAGCAAATACAAAGATGTCAAGGGCAACGTGGAAGGCTCCTTAACGATCGGAATGACCCCGCAAGTGGGTATATAGGTCCTCCAGAAGAAGCATGGGGGGCCCCTGGACAGCGTAAAGAGGTTTGAAATTTCCAAGTCACAACACTTTCGGCCATTGAAGATCTTTGTCTTCTGGTGGGCCCATCACTTTTGCTTGCAACTGCCTTTCGTCATCCGGAAATTCGACCATGTCCAACTTTGTTGCGCTTTTGGTTTTAAAAAGAACTGCACCTTTTCGGCCTTCTATGGGACACATCGGAGCGTATGGCCCCTTCGGGGCTGAAGGGAGGGGGCTATGACCCCGTGCCCTCCCCCCTCTGGATCCGTCCCTGCCCGGATCTGCCACGACAGCCCGACTACACAAGGAACGCAATCCCTCCATGATGACTACAACCGAATTCCCGGGATATTTTAAGCTGCGGTTCATGTTTGAGATATTAAGCCCCACATACTGCGCCGCTGCGCGAGGCCTCATGGAGCGCAGTGCTGCGTGCAGGGGAGGGGGGGGGGGGGGCGCTGCGGTCTGGCGAATGCCGGACTCAGTAGGGTACGTGCTGCAATCCTTTCTGACGCACGGCGTGATATTAGTGATCGGGTCTAACGGCACGCCTTTGTCTGACGTCACATCAAGGACACCATTGCTCCAAAGAGTGGAATCGGTTCTTTGCGACACGAGCTCGGGCGGCGTTAGTTAATGCCCGGAAGATTATTGCGGAATGGTTCTCTAGCGACACGGCACAGCCACGTCAAATTCGGCACAGCTGTAGACGACTGAACAGCGAATCGTTTGGTGTGAGCAATTTAGATGTACCTTGTAAGGTCGTTAACTTATGGCAGATCAAAGTCAGGGTATAGATTCAGCGAAGTCAATTTCTAGGGAATCGTTCAATCTGATGCAACAAAGAAGTGCTAGACGAAGCCATGCATGTCTGAGATACTTTTCTAGGTAACGCAGCGATTAAATGAACAAATTACATTGACCTGGAGTCAGGTATGAAGGTCAGACCAAGATCAAAACCAGCCTGGTTTATTACTTTAGGGCTTGCTTTATGCCTTTTGCTCTTTAGGGTAGTTTCCGGTGCTCATTTCGAATTTATTGATAACAGGAGCCACATTATACATGCTCCATGGACTTTTTTATGGTCAGAATAGGTTACTGACCTGAAATGACTCAGGCCAACATTCTAACTCACAATTATACTGCCTAGCGTGATCTTTGCCGCTTATTCAAGTGCGAAACTCAAAGCAGGCTTGCATGAGTTTGGTCACCGTGTCCTTCGAAACGTAAAAAAGGTTGCTGACCTTAAATAAGCATGTAACCCTTTACTTAGAGCAGATATCTAAGTCCCCGGGGCACTTCGGACGCCAGCCTGGAGTTTGACCTTGTTTTACCGTATTTGAACTGGAGGCCATGACGGAATAATCTATAACTTTCTCCTAAGTGAGTTCACGTACAGGTCAACACACCCTGTAAATTTGATGTCTCTAGCTCTCTTACTTTCTGAGATCTCAGGGGTCAATTCGACCCCCTGATATTTTCATTTGAGATCTGACCCCCACCCTTTGTTCGGGTGGGGATCAATTGACCCCCAACCGAGCAAAGGATATCTAAGCCTTTGCTCGCGCGGTCTAACCGGCCGCTCGGACGCGTGTTTTAGCGTCGGTCGGGCGATGGCTGCAGGCCGCTGCTCGGGGACCAGCGCCTGACGGTTCCGTTCCGGTCCCGTCGGCCGGCAACGGCCTTCTCTTCTTACGACCCGCGACTACTTACGACTGCCTTCTCTTCTGGACATTGCTAACACGTGCCTCGCTCTCCAACATTCCCAGTTTGTCGAGGCACGTGCCGGCGCGTTCAATCTTCAAATCTGGTGGGCCGGCTAAGCCATCCAGTGGTTGATCAATCTTCTACCTGCCAGTCGGTACTAATACGGTGGAAATATTTGTGTGACGCCATACCTATGGTCCCCTGTCTTCAGATCATCCTCTCAACCGCAGCTAATGGAGTTTCAAGACAAATCATTGTAGCGAACCGCCCCTTTACACGTTTCGGCTCAAATTTTGGCACCATTGGACAGGAAAAACTTTCTGTCAGCTGTTTACTACACACGCTGCGTATTGCATACATATGCAAGGGTTTCGTGTAAGAGACAATGAAAGATTCTCAAAGACCTCTATTAAATTGCATGCAAGTACAGATCGGATGCATTTACGTATACTACTGGGGCCACCGCAACTGGATTACGGCTATTACAGCCTCTCGTCTGAACAACAACATGGAAGATATGCCATTCTCACAGAATGTACCCACCCGCACTCGCTCGGTAATATGTGGGCCATGATAATATAAATCCTAGCACGGTCGAGAAGGCATATGCCAGTCCAGGGCGGGGCGTAGACGCCGCATTGGCAGGATGTCGTCTGAGGTGGCGACAAAACAGAGGCGCCGAAAGAAGCAACTCGGCGGCAGCGAGCTGCGCAGTGAGGATCCGTTCAGCCGAACTGGCCCTACCCATCTCGCTTAGCCGAACTGGCTCTGCCCATCTCGGCGCATGGTACCGCGATACCATTTCAGCGCGTGGGACCGCGGGACCATCTTGGCGAGCGGGACCGTGGGAGCATCTCTGCGTGCGGGACCGCAGCACACAAAGCTGATCGACCGGACGGGTGGTCCGGTCTCGGGTCTCTGCAGCTGTACTAAGACCTGCAGCCAGCTCCTCGAGGTCCAGAGCACTGAACAGCGCCGAGATGACGGCGGGTGGGACGTGCTTCTTGCAGGCACCGCATGACCCATTCACCGGAAAATGGTGGCTCCGCGTTTTATGTTCCGCGCATGACAGCTCTGCAATTTCATATTGATCGGCGCCAAGATGTCAGTGTATGACATGTAAGATACGGAATTGCTATAGACGCTGTCATTACCAGTCCTGCGGACGCAGACAGAGGGGCGGCCTCATGGTAAATGGTGAAGCGGTGCTGTGGCCTCCAGAAACCGGATGTGCGTGCACGCACAGCCAGTTTTGCAGGCTTCTCTGTTTTCGCACACAGATTCCATCGCAGCCGGGGCCTCCTACCCTCGGAAGGCACGGATAGATAGTGCGTGTGCCGGCCGGTAGGGAGAGCCCCGCCCACACTTGCGAGCGGGCCTCAGGTTGGAAGATTAGAGGGTCGGGGGGTAGAGGGTAGAGATTAGAAGATCGATCATTGAAACCCGCCAATGTTAGTGGATGGAGGAACTGGTTTTTGGCAACGCTGTCAGACCGTCTGTGAAGCTCACACTCTGGGTGTGGCTCCGCAAATATGCTCGTTGTAGTGAAAACGCTATTTTAGCAGAAGCTTTGAGTGGTTTATCACATCCAAATATTTACTCAAATACGGTAGACAAAACAGGGACACCTCTCCATGGTGACTGTGGATAGGTTATGGTCCGACATGGAAGTCAATGCGGTTTGCGTCTGGGTATGGGGACGGCTACCGTGCTGATTAGGAGCGACGAGGTGATTTTCAGAAAAAAAATTATTTTAGAACTGCTATAGGAAGGCGCGCTCTACAATTTTGACAATGACTTAAACGAAGAAATGAGACGGAGCTGGGAGCATCAGAAAGATCGTTGGGTTTTAAGTAGGATGGACGTGGTTCTCCCTGATTTAAAAAGATTAGACTAGGATATGGTGTAGCTGACCAACTGCAGAAACATTTCACTCATGGCATCAACACACGTCTGATTAACTGCAAAAGCACCTCACTCATGCCAACAGCACACGTTTAATCAACTGTAGAAGCATGTCACTCGCGGCAACAAAACACGGCCGAACAACTGCAGAAACACCTTACTCACCGCAACAAAACACGGCCGAACAACTGCAGGAACACCTCACTCACCGCAACAAAACACGGCCGAACAACTGCAGGAACACCTCACTCACCGCAACAAAACACGGCCGAACAACTGCAGGAACACCTCACTCACCGCAACAAAACACGGCCGAACAACTTCAGAAACACCTCACTCACCGCAACAAAACACGGCCTGTCACTTAGGTCCGAAACTGTAAACCGTCGAGTATTGACAAGATATGAAATTTCCATTTATCCCGTCGTTTAACCAGCACCTTCTGGCATGTTGAAAGTCAATAGCTGTCAGTATGAGACGTCTAACATCATAATCTTGACATTGACTTGACCGAGGTTATAATTTATTTGGAAACCATTGGCAATTAACCAGGATGCCTGATGGAACTTCCCACATATTGTGCAATCCTTGGAAAATCCAACCAACACCTGTTGAGGAGGAGGATATTACCATATTGGTTGCACCCATTTGCAATTTACGTACTGCGTACGAAACTCAACAAGGATCCAAAGCGACAGTGAACACCATACTGGCACGTGTCTTGCTTTTGCAAATATCGTCCATAGGCGGCACGATATGTGGGGCTAGTATAATAAGAAGGAAACATGGTGGTGCTCTGAGGTGTTGAGTGCATCACTTGGACTCGAAAATAAACAAAATCAGTTTTCTTATAATGCGCTGTTGGTTATTCAGTTGCATTCCCAAGATGGAAGTAATAAGATGGTCAAGTTGGTATGAGAGCTGGGCGTTATAAGTTTGGGGAATGTATAAAAGCATATATAGATCGTGCGGCCCAACAGTCGTGCAGCACAGGTCGCGACTTGAAGGTGTTGTGAGAGCCAGAGGGGGACGTCTGTGTTCATTCGTCTTGATGAACATCACTTTACTGGACGACGGTAACTTAGTCAGTTGTTGAGTGGAAACGAACCGTAACTAGGTGAGCAATCAGCATCACAGGCTTTCCTGAAGATAGTAACATCGATACCCCTTATTATAGAGAATTCGCATTTCATGTTTCGTTGAACAGTTTTTTATGGAATCTATCAACAACTTGTAAATCAACAACCGAAATGAAATGGACTTCAGATGCGTATTGCACGTCTAGCCATTTCGGGTGGAGGCATTGAATGGGTCGACAACGTCTCTCTCGAATTCACTAAAGATTTCACGCAAATACAAACTGAAAGTCATACTGCACTGCTCAAACTTGCTGTGCATTTTGTTAACGGCATTCCTCGTTAAGCAGTCTACACCAACGCCTTGTTAGGCCAAATTATCAAGCGATTTCAATGGATTTCAACGCACCTGAGTTCGTGGAGTAGAAAATGCAAGCATTCGATTTGATCCTGAAACGAGCTTCTGAGTTTCCTTATACGACATAATCAGATCCGTGAATAAATAAATAATCCGTCGACATATCCAGTTTGTCAAGGGCTCTGAGTGGAACCACCCCGGCCGTGCTTATGGCATGCGAAATAAGTGCGATTTATTGATTAACATTTCCGTGCTGCGATTTCCCTCGAAATTCATGTCGCTAACTCCTCACAAGAATAACATGCTTTAACACGGAGAAACTCTTGGCACATGCTGGCCACTCCCCAGACAAATTGTGAACTTCGTCGGTTTTATTGACTGGATAGAATTGTACGCATCACCATCATCACTGCATAGGAATATTACAACTTGTCACAAACCGCGCCGAATCCCAGCTCAGCTCGTCCCGATTGCATGTAAAACATCACGTGGATTTGTTTATTCGTGCAACAGCTGGAATCGTCACGAACCATCATGCAACGCAGAGGCACGTCGATTTTCATCCTCTACGCCAATAGTAGCGACGACGCCCACCACCACCGCCACCACCACCGCCTCCACCGCCGCCGCCTCCGCCGCCACCGCCGCCTCCGCCTCCGCCCCCGCCCCCGCCGCCGCCTCTGCCCCCGCCCCCGCCGCCGCCTCCGCCGCCAACACCGCCGCCACCGCCACCGCCGCCACCAATCCCCACTCGGTATATGTGTGGTGTGTGAGAACCAGCTGGTGATGCTTCTTTACGAGACATCGCTCATCGCCTTAAGGCCGAAGAAAGGGCGCACATTTAACAATAATTTAGATGCTCTGTATTTATGTGAGCCGGAAACCTTCTTTTGAAAGCCGTATTTACCGCACACGCTAGACATTACTATAAAAACTGTCATGGCAAGCCATATACCTTTAAAAGCTTATTCGAGGTGAATGAAATGAGTACCATTTCCTGAATGCAAGTGAACGCTCGCTGAAAAATACAGGGACAAGGCACCGCATAAAAAATGGCGCACGAGCTAATATGCTGCGTCTAATTTAGTATCAACTAATTATTTTAGGAAAATTGTGTATATATACATGTGTATATATACATACATGTATATATATATATGCATATATGTATATATATACATATATATATGCATATATGTATATATATACACTATATATATATATATATATATATATATATATGCATATATGTATATATATACATATATATATGCATATATGTATATATATACATATATATATATATATATATATATATATATATATATATATATAGGCGTAGCCGCGTAGATGATAGCCAAACACGACCATACGGCGCTTTTTCAGAGCAGTACTGCACAGAGAAAGTACCAACAGGCTGTCGCAGGTACGGGGCAAACACCATCCTCACGTGGTGGTGTGCAGCAAAGGAAGTGTTCTCTGCCGACCAGTAGCAATCAACACAATCTTCCATATGGCTGCTGGTAACATGTCGCGCTCGTGAAATAGTGGTGAAGGTATACGAGCCCGACTTAAAGAGACAACAAGCAATGACGGGGCGGCTTAGCACGAAGAGGAGAGCGCGAGTAGGGTGCTGATCGAAACCACGCGGAATTCCAAAGGTTATGTTCAGAAAATTCAGCAACGTGAACTTCCTGGTTCCAAAGGTCGCAGGCAGTCGCTAAAGCAAGGCAGCACAGACGGTGTCCATATTACCCGAAGGCTCTTGATCAGGTAACTCGCGTGCAGCACTGGTCGAGGCGACCAGCGTCAGAACGACGACGAGGAGCAGCAGCAGACTGAACCACTTCATGATGATATCTACATTCGCCGACAGAGCGGCGCCAATACATACGCGCTGCCCGGCATGGCCTCAGACAGCGATTATGACAGTTGAAACCTGTTACAGCAAACAGACAGACAGACAGACAGACGTTTGCCATCCGTTCGGAGCAACTGACACGCGCAGTCCTGCGGTTGGAAAAACCACGGGGGTTCAAAGTTCCGAGAAGAGTCGTGCAGACGGGAGAGGATTAGCGAACACCGGGATTCCCCGGCACTGCACCTAGCGCGACCGGCGGTCGTCTGTGGGCGCAATCGGCACCTGACCGCGGAGCCACGGTTAGGTCCTCATTGTCCCAGGGGCCCCTGGCATTGCGGCCGGCTTTCAAATGCTCGTCTGGCGTCCAACTACGTACGTCGGCACCACCTGGCGATCTGTTTAAAGTGATGGCTGAGTTCAATGACAGCGCCGGCCTGTCAAAAGTTAAAAGGCCGGACGGACAGCAGGCGGCACTAGTAGAACGGCGTAACCTGAGCGACGCCGGCTGAGGCCTCCAGAGGGGGTACAGGTTCACGGCTTTGTGTCAGGACCGAGTGGCGCCGGGCTACCGGTCGGCCCGCGGGGGCAGTGCGATCCATGCAGTGTGTGACTGGGCCATGCGGTGTGCTTGTCCAGTTGCGCGTGCCTGAACCGACAGCACGTGCTCCTCGCGTGTCCAGATGACACCACAAATGACGACGACACCGTCTGCCCTGCGCGCCGTCAATGTGGAGACCGCGCGGCGTGAGGGGGAAGGTGACGGCGTGGGGAAAAGAAGAGACGAACCGCTGTCGAGGATAGCTGCGACCGCAGACTAGTGCCCAGGCCAGCGCGGGCGAGTGCGTGCACATTGCGCGACTGGCGGTGCGGCAATGGGTGACAACCCAGAGCGCCGTCGATAGGCGCCGGGTACCCCGAAAACCGCGGTACCCGGCACCAGCCCGCCGGGTAACCCGGTTTCTCACGAGGTGGGCACCAGTTGTGTGAGGACGATACGCAGCTCTTCGGGATCCCGCGAGCGTTGCTCAAAACATTCTTGCGCCTGCGCGGTAGTGTGCATGCGGCACCAGCCAACGGCGTTTCGTGACCTTCTGTAGTCGAAGGGCCTTCCCCGCATGCGGCGGTCCGGCGCCTCCACCTCGAGAGAGCGTGACCTGCGGCCGCGGAGCTGCCTCCGTGCGTCGTCGCGAGCTGTGCGGGACTCCGAGACCCGCTTAATGCCGTGCGCGGGCGGCCGACGGCGGCCGGTCACGTGCGGCGCCTCCGAGCCCTGACAGGTGGCCAGGTCATCCTGCCAGGGCCTGCGCTGCATGTAAACCGCTTGCGTGCTTGGCGTTTGCCGGCATTGCGGGGCAGCGACTGACTTAAAGACCTGGACGTAGTGCGCGAAGAGTGGATGCGCAGGCCACGAGCGCCGCCTGCCGTCTGCGTCTGGACATGACAAAACCTAAAAAGCAGCACGGTGCCGCTACCTGTGTCGAACTTCCCGTCACGGGCCATGGAGTTTGACTTCCAGGCCCGAGACACGGTGCCTCTAGTTGGCTGGACAGCGCCTCTCCCCCCCCCCCCCCTTCCGCGTATCTCAAATCGTCAAACTGGATCTTGATGGTTTCGAAAACGACCAGTACTTCAGAGAGATTTGTGAAAAAGTGTCTAAAATAATTGTTGATGCCGTGGTAATCCCGGCCATCAACCTCTAGATCGAGACTCGCGTGTTTCGCGTGGTGTTTTGTGACTGGCAGTTTCTGCCAGACGAAATCAAGGGCGGGTCCAGGGGTAAAGGGGACAACCGGTCCTTACTTCCCACAATGAGCGAAGTCTTGCAAGAAATGAGACCTCTAGGGTTTAGGGTTCGAGCAAAAGCAGAGCAACTCTTACCAAGATATTTATTTTGGAACACTCTTACAAAAAAGCGAAAATTTGTTGAACCACGAAACATCAGGACACTATTTGACCTTTTGCTCCTAGCCGGCATTGATCCCCTAAGGCAGCGTTCTGCATTCACGCTCAGGAGAAAAACACGAACAATGGCACAGGCAGGGGAGGGCATAGGGGGCACGTGCCCCCTCTTAGGTTCCGAGGGGCCCGAATGGCCCCTCAAAACTGGCCATTAAGGATCGGATTTGACAGGTCGAAGGGCCTGAAAGGCCAGCCAGAGGTCTCGTTCAGGGGCCTGGCCCGCAGGGCCGGGGACTCAAGTGCCAGTCAGAGGGCCCCGAGCGCTGATCACTGAGTCCATAAGGGCCTCTATTTTGGCCATACCTGACCGGTAACGCACAGCAGGCTCCGTAGCGGGCATCGACCTAAGGGCCCATTTCCCAAGCAGGGACAAAGCCGGAGCCAACGATTTGCATTGCCCGGGGCCCCAGAGCGCCTAACAGTGCCTGAGTTGTCAAGGGTTCCGAGTCGACAAGAGGTAGTGTTCGAGGAGCCCCGCAGAGTCTAGAGGGTCCACTGGGTCCGACGATCACGGGCGCGATTGGAGGGTCTAAAGGCATGAGGGGCTGGTCAGAGTCTAATCTAGGGGCTTGGACCCGCGACGACGAACCCTCTTATAACGGTCAGAGAGCCCTTTGCGCCAATCGGGCACCCCTGAGTCGA
>NW_023595962.1:5042607-5064142 GCF_011947565.3 Pollicipes pollicipes
ATGGCTACGTGAAATAAATCGCTGGCGGTCCTCATTTTACAGTGCTCCAGTGGACTCTTTTTAAACTAATAGAACTCAGAAACTTTGCCAGAGTTTTTATCTGAGTTGTACAGAAATAGCAAGGCTTCGGCGAATACAGATCGAAGATAAAAATGGGTCAACAATTCAAGAAATATGGCCAGGTCACGTTTGTCTGGACATCTTCAACATTCAGTCGGAATTAAAAGTGGCACAAATCATGTAACATAATTTTGATAGCAAGAAAAAACTCGACGTCAAGCGTTGCAGCTTCCTTAGGCCGCGCATCGTCGTCTCATGGCTTACACCAGGCTGCGGCCAACAGGTGGACGAAAGTAGTGACGCATGTGAAAGAAGCACGTTTGAAGGCCTTTAGGTACCAAATCGTGCATTTAAAGATATTTCGGGCGTATATTTCACCTTTGAAGTTTCAGATCGATGACAATAGCGCACTGGTGTTTACAGCACCGCGAAGTGGTGCTAGAATCTGGTCGTGGAAATGGAAGAGTGGGGAAAATTTCTATTTTCCGTATCGCTGTAGCGGTTAATCTGTCGAGAGGACAACCTCAAAGTGGTAAAAGCAAATGATCTCAATGTAGTTTTTGGATCGTACGACTTAATTTTGAAAGGCATTGAGATGCATTATTTTACAATGGGCTTTGTCGCGCGCTCGGCGCCCGGCCCATAGCGTTTTTTGCAGCTGCCAACGCCGTTCGTTTTTACAAAAACTGCGACCAAGTCATCGCTATCCTTGCTCCCCGAGATTACGGGCGTGTCATTGGGACTTTATGACGCACTCGCTGTTGGGGCTATATGGCGTCGCCAGCCTCTCACCCTGGCGGGAAGGGCGGACACCGCGGGAATCGAACCCCGTATCTATGGTTTTGATCACGCGCAGCGGTTGACGCAGGCGTGTTTACCGCTGGACTATCGGCACCCGGCGCGCAGGCTCAACCATTTCCATTATATTTGTTTCACTAGTCGATTCTGCAAAATAATGAAGGTTCTCAGGGAGACAAAAGATGCCCTTGTGCGTTTTAAGGTCATTTCCACCCACTCAACTCGACACTAATGATACCCATTATTTCTTTCCGCTAAAGGGAACCCCTTGAGTGCAGCACTGCAGGACACATTGTCGTTCACTATTGCGGGTTGAAGGGCCATTTTGTCCCACCGCGGTGTGTTTTTCGGCCGTCATTCCGGCGACACGGGGTAGCATCCCCCGGCCGATCTAGAGGTCATTAGAAGGACACATCATATCACAGTGGTCTGCGCCCTAACGCGGGAGGTCTTCTGACCCGCGTAGTTGACCCCGAATCGACACATGAGCCGTCATTAACGCACCAGCATCCCTGCTCACCGCAGGTGCTCAAATACTTGGCACATAGAATCCAGTTGGGCTTCACGGACCCATGCTAAAAAACGGTTGGGTAGTCCCCTGTTCGCTACTTGGTGCCCTGGCTAACACAGGGCTCTTCTATTATATTAATGTGAGCCCTCATAAGTTCTTGTTTTCTTCAATTGTCAGAAGGCCCCGACCAACACCAGAGGCCCCCTCCAATCGGGACACCGCCCCACCCCTGTTGAACAAATCTTCTCCTGACAGATTCGAGGCCCCCTGTTTACACAGAATGTTCTGTTGCAAAGTCTGTTCTGTCTCGATCTAGAAGTCGATGGCCGGGATTACCGCGGTATCAACAATTATTTTGGCCGTTTTCGTAACCATCAAGATCCGGTTTGACGATTTCAGATACGCGGAAAAAGGGTGGAGGTGGGGGGGGGGGGGGGGGGGGCGCTGTCCAGCTAACCAGAGGCACAGTGTCTCGGCTCTGGAAGTCAAACCCCATGGCCCGTGACGGGAAGTTCGACACAGGTAACGGCACCGTGCTGCTTCTTAGGTTTTGCCATGTCCAGACGCAGACGGCAGGCGGCGCTCGTGGCCTGCACATCCACTCTCCGCGCACCACGTCCAGGTCTTTAAGTCAGTCACTGCTCCGCAATGCCGGCAGACGCCAAGCACGCAAGCGGTTTACATGCAGCGCAGGCCCTGGCAGGATGACCTGGCCACCTGTCAGGGCTCGGAGGCGCCGCACGTGACCGGCCGCCGTCGGCCACCCGCGGACGGCATTAAACGGGTCTCGGAGTCCCGCACAGCCCGCGACGACGCACGGAGGCAGCTCCGCGGCCGCAGGTCACGCTCGCTCGAGGTGGAGGCGCCGGACCGCCGCATGCGGGGAAGGCCCTTCGACTACAGAAGGTCACGAAACGCCGTTGGCCGGTGCCGCATGCACACTACCGCGCAGGCGCGAGTATGTCTTGAGCGACGCTCGCGGGATCCCGAAGAGCTGCGTATCGTCCTCAGGCAAATGGTGCTCACTTCGTGAGAAACCGGGTTACATGGCGTGTTGGTGACGGGTACCGCGGTTTTCGTGGTACCCGGCGCCTATCGGCGGCGTTCTGGGTCGTCCCCAATTACCGCACCGCCAGTCATGCAAAGTGCACGAGCTCGCCCGCGCTGGTCTGGGCACTAGTCTGGGGTCGCAGCTTTCCTCGACAGCGGTTCGTCGCCTGTTCTCCCCACGCCGTCACCGTCCCCCTCACGCCGCGCGATCTCCGCCTTGACGACGCTCATCCCGGTGTTCGCCAATCCTTTCCCATCTGCACGGCTCTTCTCGGAACTTTAAACCCCCGTGGTTTTTCCATCCGTAGGACTGCGCACATCAGTTTCTCGGAACGGAGGGCAAGCGTCTGTCTGTCTGTCTGTCTGTTTGTTGTAACAGGTTTCAACTGTCATAATCGCTGCCTTAGGCCATGCCGGGCAGCGCGTATATATTGGCACCGCTCTGTCGGCGAAGGTAGACATCATCATGAAGTGGTTCAGTCTGCTGCTGCTCCTCGTCGTCGTTCTGACGCTGGTCGCCTCGACCAGTGCTGCACGTGAGTTACCTCGTCAAGAGCCCTCGCGTTACATGGACACCGTCTGTGCTGCCTTGCTTTAACGACTGTCTGCGACCTTTGATACCAGGAAGTTCACGTTGCTGGAAGGGCCAAGGCAGTTTTAATAGTAATTTTTGGCATATGCGGTAAATATGGCTTTCAAAAGGAGGTTGACAGCTCCCATAAATACAGAGCACCCAAGTCATTGTTGATTGTGCGCTCTGTCTTCGGCCTTAAGGCAAAGAGCGATGTCTCGCAAAGAAGCATCACCAGCTGGTCCTCGCACACCACGTATTTACCAACTGAGGACATTGTGACAGTGTTTGACAGACCAGTTTACTGGAGAAAATTATGACAGACCGGTGATACTGGATTCATATCAAAGCAAGACTTTGTATAATCAGCGTGAAGGGAAAACTCCAGACAAAATAGCAAAACATCTTGCGGATTAGGGAAGAATACTGCATGCTTACGCTTACGTACTTGCCTCGAGAATGATTTTTTTTTTGTACGCAAAGCGCTTTGCGCGTATTACACACCTGACCATAAAAATCGCATTGAAACCCCTAATTTTCATCCCATCTTTTAGCTGGCGGAGGCGGAGGCAGAGGCAGAGGCAGAGGCAGAGGCGGAGGCGGAGGCGGAGGCGGCTGTGGCGGCGGAGGCCGCGGCAGAGGCGGCGGCGGAGGCGGCGGCGGTTTCAGCACTTACTGTGGCTCTGCGCGTTATTGCTGCCACAGGTGTTGATGAGGATGAAAATCGACTTGCCTCTGCGCTGCATGATGGTTCGTGACGACTCCAGCTGTTGCACGAGTGAGCAGATCCACTTGATGTTTTACATGCAATCGGGACGAGTTGAGCCGGGATTCGGCGCGGTTTGTGACATATTGTAATATTCCTATGCAGTGATGATGGTGATGCGTACAATTCTATCCAGTCAATAAAACCGACGAAGTTCACGATTTGTCTGGGAAGTGGCGAGCGTGCGCCAAGTGTTTTTTCGTGCTAAATCATGTTAGTTCTTGTGATGAGTGAGCAACGTGAAATTCGGGGGAGATCGCAGCACGGAAATGTCAATAAAATATCGCAGTTATTTCGCGTGCCATAGCACGGACGGGGTGGTTCCATTTAGAGGCCTACACAAACTGGATATGTCGACGGATTATTTATTTATTCACGGATTTCATTATGCCGTATAAGGAAAATCAGAGGCTCGTTTTAGGATGAAATCGAATGTTTACATTTTTGACTCCACGAACTCAGGTGCGTTAAAATCCATTCAAATCGCTTGATAATTTGGCCTAACAAGGCATTTGTGCAGACTGCTTAACGAGGAATGCAGTTAACAAAATGCACAGCAAGTTTGAGCAGTACAGTATGACTTTTAGTTTGTATTTGCGTGAAATCTCCAGTGAATTCGCGAGAGACGTTGTCGCGATGCCTCCACCCCAACTGGCTTGACGTGCAATACGCATCTAAGGCCCATTTCATTTCAATTGTTGATTTACAAGTTGTTGACAGATTACATAAAAAACTGCTCAACGAAACATGAAATGCGAATTCTCTATAATAAAGGGCATCGATGTTACTATCTTCAGGAAAGCCTGTGATGCTGATTGTTCACCTAGTTACGGTTCGTTACCACTCAACAACTGATTAAGTTACCGTCGTCCAGTAAAGTGATGTTCATCAAAACGAATGAACACAGACGTCCCTCTCTGGCTCTCACAACACCTCTTCAAGTCGCGACCTGTGCTGCACGACTGTTGGCCGCACCATCGATATATGTTTTTATACATTCCCCAAACTTATAACGCCCAGCTCTCATACCAACTTGACCATCTTATTACTTCCATCTTGGGAGTGCAACTGAACCACCAACAGCGCATTATAAGAAAACTGATTTTGTTTAGTTTCGAGTCCAAGTGATGTACTAAGCACTTCAGAGCACCACCATACTTCCTTCTTAGCGTTTAGCGTTATATCTCGGCACGGAAAGAAGGTAGAGTTCTGAATTTTGCTTCCCAACATGACCAATTCAAGAGGCCACATTTTCAGCGGCATGGCGAGTTTGTGCAACGCACCGTTGTACTGCAAACCACATTACAAGTTGCAGCGGGCCTAGTTTTCAAAACCGAAGCTAAATACAAGCCGCTACCGTCAAAACTACGTGTGATCTAGCGTTGAAAACTACGCCAACTGTCGCCAAAAAAAACGTGTCGGCAGATTCGCGTCGGCGGTCACTGTGGGCGTACAGGCGTGGATTTTGTTTCGCGACATTCACAATTGGTGCGACTACACTTTCAGTCGCATCGCGAGTTTAAGCAACGCACCGTTACGCTGCAAATTGCAGGACAAATTGCCAGATGCCGACGCCTAACATAACAGCCGTTACTGTCACAAGTAGTCATAATCTGGCGTTGAAAACCACATCGGCGTATTGGTCGGCTCATTCGCTATGCCACATTTTTGTTAATCGCATTATAACACATGTCACTCGCAAATGAGCATAGATTAGTGTGCTGCACGGCAGCTTTTCGCGCCGCGACGGAACGGCGCCGCCCGGTGTCCCGGCCGACGCCGAATGCCACTTCAAGGTTAAGCGGCCGTCTAATCACGTGATTGGCTGCCGTAATTCACTGCCTCCGACCGATTATGCCATCTCGAACCAAAATATGAACACCGGTGGGGTTTGCAGCGACACAGGAATGACGTTGTACCATGCGAAATGGTGGGGTCACACGCATCACGTGGCACGGGTTCAATGGTGGATTTTGCTCTCTTCCTCGGGTTTGCGCGTTTTGTGCCACATCTCGGCACCCATGGCACGAATACACGCGGGATTGGCTCACTTCGATGATGAATGGAAGGAGCGAGATGGTGTTTCACTCTTCGATACAACGCAATGCTGTTTAATGCAACGGCAGTGCTGCCAGCATTCAAAAGGCTGACAGTTGATGGAAGGGGCAAAAATCACCGGCCACACCCCACGACCATTCGCTCATGCCATGGAATAGGTTTGGCTGTGTTGCAGAGAGCGCGGCGAAAATGCGCTCTCTCCTGCCGGCGGCCGCCAGACAGCCAGTACCGCGTGCGGCCTGCGGCCGGGTCTTTTTCACACTTTACGCGATATTTTGGCAACCAGGGCACCTGAATCCGTGATTCCAACTGCAAAAGATACGTAATAAAAATTCTCAAATTTTACATTAGCGCAGCGAAGCAAGCGCTAAAGCACTTGTTACTATCTGAAGACGAATACTAAAACAAATTTCTCCCGCAGGTACTGCAATAAAACCTACAAACAAAGCATGTTAATCTTACTCCTTCTGTATCTCTCTCCCAAGGTTCTGGAAGGGTCTTGCCTCCACTTTGAGACGTCTTGAGGAGTTTGTCATGGGGTCCTTCCCCGGGTTGAGCAGCTCATACTTCAGATCACGTACATAATCTCCCGGAAAAAAGTGAAGGGAGCAAACTCCAGTGCTTTTGTTGGTAATGATTTCGTCCCTCTTAGCAATCTTGATCAAGCCTTCGGCTGCTTTTTTGTCACTTGGTAAAGAGTGAACAATAATATTGGATGGCTTCACGCTTTTCTCATCTCCTGTGTTGCAATGGCGAACCAGGCAGTATCTTCCAATTTTCTTCAAGCCTAACACCTCCCAAATCTGTAAACATGTAATGTGGGTAAGCTCATTGGCATGATTGTAGAGACCTTTTCTAGATTCTTACCGATGTTAAAATTCAAAGTTAAGGTATGGTTATGAGCGGTTGAATTGGAACCTGAAGTTGTCACCTTTTCTTTGTGTTACATATAGACATCGCCCAGACCTTAGAGCAGGGATCCAAACATCACATCGACACAACTAATTCCAAATAATACCCCTGCAACTTGTCACCAGCAAGGGACAGACTGGCAAGGATCATTTCAGATGAAATGCTGAAGGAAATATTCCGTAATCAGGCCATGGGAGGCGCCCGTGCTCTTACACATAGATGAACATCCCGACTTTGCTCCTTTCCTTTTCGTGCAGGAAACATGTCTTCACAGGCTTTTCCCACGAAAAGTAAAGAAAGTGATGGGAGGGTCGTTAAATGAGTTTGTTTTTTCATAGCTGTTTACGACGCAATTTATTTATTGGCTATATAACATTAGTGAAGCAGCCTCACCAAAACACATCGAAGAAGCATACCCAAGTTGCCAGCAAAGCAGTGTTGTTGTTGAGCGTCTCTACTGCGCAAGAACCGTAAAATTGCCAGTTTTTAGTCACTAGTAGAACATTGTTGGGTGCTATTTTACAATTACGTGATATCACGTGATAATGCTTTGGCAGTGATTATAATTCATCAAAATGGTGTTAAAATCCCATCACTTGTACTTTTTTTATTAAAAGTGGTATGTAGGTGCTCCCGGCCCAGCATTGTCTCAAACCTAGTATATTTTGGTATATACCCTGCCGCCCAACCTGTTGTCATAGGGCCTCGGGTATTTGTAACACTTATTGGGTGGATTTGCTGTTCTTGCTCGCAAACGCCCCTTTATCAGGAATTACTTGTTAGCACACCGCCTCCAGCGCACTCTCAGAACGCTGCTAGGCAAAACTTATGCTGCATGAACCGACCTTGTCATTAATTTTGTAGTTGACATGCCATAGGGTACGAAAATCTGACGGAAACTAATATACCACCAAATTCTACATAGCCGGGTAGTAAGTACGCATCATGCTGGATCGATGTCACGGCCTGGCACCCAATGTACCGAAACTTTTCAGCATAAGTTTTTCCCCACATGTATTACATAAATTATGGTCGTAAATGACAGGTCCTCGTTGACCGTGTGTTTCCGTATTTTCTACCCTGACAACATAAGCAATTGCATATTTGTTGTATTCTCCTTCCACACTCTGTCTTACATGCCTACCGGACTTATTAATGATGAGCCGGTTTGGCGCGTGATTAGTTAGGGAAAACAGCTTTGTTCTCTCGCCGTATCATGTATCTCAAAGCCACTAAAACAAATTCGCCGACAGGTAAAGCATTGTTTGATATGTACCCACGTTTACATAGACATTTACATTCCCACTGACACAGTTTCACACAGTTTTGACCGTTTTAAAAAGAACGAGGAAGACCTATGGAGAATGTTTTGAACCAGAGCTTCCTTTCGTAGGCTTATCCGAGGAATATTCTCAGGTTCTTCATGCAGTCCTGAACGCTCAGGCGTCGTGGTAGGTCATATATGATCTCCAATGGAGGGCACCACTGCCGCGTGTCGCCTCGGAGATATCTTCAACCGATCCAAACCGGTTTTCAAGACGTGCGAGCCTGCAACAGCAGAAGACATAACCTACGAACATTATTTAGTACCTATGGGTGTACACATCACACAATATCACTGTCGAACAAACATTGATATTGTTTGAGACCCATCGACTGACTTTCATTTGACTAAGTTTAGACTATGTTTACATGGAAGCGCTTGAGTCATGACTCATGCAGGTTCACGGGTGTCAATTGGTATTCTTTTATGAGGGCCCTGCCCTCCCCCCCCCCCCCCCCAATGTCGAGTTGGACCCTTCCAATGTTTGCCTGGCCCCCTAATGTTTTTGGCGGAATGAAAAATGGAACAGCTGAGTCCCAATCTGAATCAGATTCCACAATCTTTGAGCCAGTTCGGAGTTGACTCAAGACATCCGAATGAAACCAAAGTCTGATGCTAGCCAAATGCAGGGACTTGTATCCCATTCTCTGTACAACCCGGATGGCAATATCTTTCCCAAAGCCCTGCAGTCCAGGATATATCAATATCATACTCAATGTACGTGTACGGTTTTTCACCGAGTGGCAATTTGTAACATTTGAGTTGACGCATCCCAGATGGTCTCAAACATTAGCATATATGACATATCTCTAAAACGACACATCCAGCGTCGTAATATGCCACCAAGACCAAGGAATGCTGAACAATGCATCTTCTATGATGTAATTAGCCGTTGGCTCTCATATGATGTGTCACAAGACGGTACGGCATGCCAAATGTGACGTACAAGTCAAAAATGTCACATTCGATGTCGGTTTTCACACATTCGCAGACTCATCTGATTGCTTTGGAATTTGGCACAAACATTTACCTTACTCGGCTCCACCTGGCCACCAAATATTACACTCTGACATTCATACGTTCGTCCTGCAGAAGCATTGAACTCTGGGAAATGACAGCCTTGCACGTGTTAACATATGTACGTTGCATGTCACCTACAAGGCAGAGAGACACCTTCGATCACATTGAACTTTGCCACAAATGCGTACCATGTAAATATGCAGTTTTTCACCAAATAACATTTTGTGACATCTAAATTCACGCATTCCAGAAACCCTCAAACAATGGAATGTATGACATATCTCTAAAGCGGCACAAACAGCGACGTAGTATGCCACCAATACCAAGGAATACTGAACAATGCATCTTCCAGAAGGCAATTAGGCGTTACATTTCATATGATGCGAAATATGACGGTATGAAATGCAAAATGTGACATACAACTTAAAAGTGTCACATTCAATGACGGTTTTCAAACATTCGTGGACTCCTCTGATTGCTTTTGAGTTTAGCACAAACATTTACCTCACGTGGCCTCACCTCGTCAGCAAATGTTAGATTGTGACATTCAAACGTTCGTCTTCCAGAAGCATTCAGACGTTTGAAATAACGGCGTCCCACGTGTTAACATATATACGTTGCATGTCAGTTAAACTGACGAAAGACTCTTTCAACCAACTTACAATTTGGCACAAATATTTGCCATGTACGTGTGCAGTTTGTCACCAAGAAACAATTGGTGACATTTAAATTTACGCACTCCAGAGGCTCTCAAACAATGGAGCCTATGACATATACCTAAAACGACACAAACAGCGTCGTGGTATCCCACCAAGACCTAGGAATGCAATACAATATATCTTGTGTGTCATATGACAGCATGACATGCAAAATGTGCGATACAAATCAAAAATGTCGCATTCGATGACGGTCTTCACACGTTCGTGGATTCCTCTGATTGCTTTGGAATTCGGCAAAAAATATTTACCTCACATGGTCCCACTAGTCAACAAAAAGTATACTGTGACATTCAAACGTCCGTCTTCCAGAAGCATTCAAACCTTGTAAATGACAGCGTCGCACGTGTTAACATATATACATTGCATGTTAGCTAAATCGTAGAAAGACTCCTTCAATCACCTTGAAACTTGGCCAAAATGTGTACTATGCACGTGTACAGTATGTCACCAAGTGGAAACTTGTGGCACTTGAATGTACGCATTCCAGAGGCTCTCAAACAATGGGTTACAAGCAATGCCAATGATTGTTCGACAGTGATATTGTGTGATGTGTGCACCCATAGGTACTAAATAATCTTCACTGGTTATGTCCTCTGCTGTTGCGGGCTCGCACGTCTTGAAAACCGGTTTGGATCGGTTGAAGATATCTCCGAGGCGACACGCGGCAGTGGTGCCCTCCATTGGAGATCATATATGACCAACCACGACGCCTGAGCGTTCAGGACTACATGAAGAACCTGAGAATATTCTTTGGATGAGACTACCAAGGGGAGCTCTGGTTCAAAACATTCTCCATAGGTCTTCCTCGTTCTTTTTAAAACGGTCAAAACTGTGTGAAACTGTGTCAATGGGAATGTAAATGTCTATGTAAACGTTGGTACATGCCAAACAATGCTTTACCTGTCGGTGAATTTGTTTTAGTGGCTCTGAGTTACATGATACGGCGAGAAAACAAAGCTGTTATTCCTTAACTATTCCCGCGCCAAACCGGCTCATCCTTAATAAGTCCGGTAGGCATGTAAGACAGAGTGCGGAAGGAGCAAACAACAAATATGCAATTGCTTATTTGTTTAGGGTAGAAAATACGGAAACACACGGTCAACTAGGATCTGCCATTTAGTACCATATTTTATGCAATATATGTGGGCAAAAACTTACTCCAAAAAGCTTCGGTACATGAGGTGTCAGGCCGCCACATTGATCCAGCATGATGCGTGCTTTCCACCCCGCTAGGTAGAATTTAGTGGCAAATTAGTTTCCGTCAGATTTTCGTACCCTATGGCATTTCAACCGCAAAATCAATGACAAGGTCGGTTCAGACAGCATAAGTTTTGCCTAGCAGCGTTCTGAGAGTGCGCTGGAGGCGGTGTGCTAACAAGTAACTCCTGACAAAGGGACGTTTGCGAGCAAGAACAGCAAATCCACCCAATAAGTGTTACAAATACCCAAGGCCCTATGACAACAGGTTGGGCGGCAGGGTACATAACAAAATATATTAGGTTTGAGACAATGCTGGGCTGGGAGCACCTATATACCACATTTAATCAATAAAAGTACAAGTGATGGGATTTTAACACCATCTTGATGAGTTATAATCACTGCCAAAGCATTATCACGTGATATCACGTAATCGTAAATTAGCACCCAGCAATGTTTCACTAGTGACTTAAAACTGGCAATTTTACAGTTATTGTGCAGTAGAGACGTACAACAACAACACTGCTTTGCTGGCAACTTGGGTATGCTTCTTCGATGTGTCTTGGTGAGGCTGCTTCACTGATGTTGTATAGCCAATATATGAACTGCGTCGTAGATAACTCTCAAAGAAATCAACTCATTTAACGACCCTCCCAACACTTTTTCTGCTTTTTTCTGGAAAAAGCCTGTGAAGACATGTTTGCTGCACGAAAAGGAAAGGAACAAAGTCGGGATGTTCATTTATGTGGCGGAGCACGGGCGCCTCTCATGACCTGACTACGGAATATTTCCTTCAGCATTTCATCTGAAATGATCCTTGCCAGTCTGTCCCTTGCTGGTGACAAGTTGCAGGGGTATTATTTGGAACTAGTTATGTTGATGTGATGTTTGGATCCCTGCTCTAATGTCTTGGCAATGTCTTTACGTAACACAAAGAAAAGGTGACAACTTCAGGTTCCAATTAAACCGCTCATTACCATACCTTAACTTTGAATTTTAACATTGGTAAGAATCTAAAAAAGGTCTCTACAATCATGCCAGTGAGCTTACCCACATTACATGTTTACAGATTTGGGAGGTGTTAGGCTTGAAGAAAATGGGAAGATACTGTCTGGTTCGCCATTGCAAGACAGGAGGTGAGAAAAGCGTGAAGCCATCCAATATTATTGTTCACTCTTTACCAAGTGACAAAAAAGCAGACGAAGGTTGGATCAAGGCTGCTTAGAGGGACGAAATCATTACCAACAAAAGCACTGGAGTTTGCTCTCTTCACTTTTCTCCGGGAGATTATGTTCGTGATCTGAAGTATGAGCTGCTCAACCCGGGGGAGGACCCCACGACAAACCCCTCAAGACGTCTCAAAGTGGAGGCAAGACCCTTCCAGAACCTTGGGAGTGAGATACAGAAGGAGTAAGATTAACATGTTTTGTTTGTAGGTTTTATTGCAATACCTGCAGGAGAAATCTGTTTTATTATGTGTCTTCAGATAGTAACAAGTGGTTTAGCGCTTGCTTCGCTGCGCTAATGTAAAATTTGAGAATGTTGTGTATGTATCTTTTGCAGTTGGAATCACGGATTCAGGTGCCCTGGTTGCCAAACTATCGCGTTAAGTGTGAAAAAGACTGGGCCGCAGGCCGCACGCGGTACTGGCGGTCTCTGGCGGCCGCCGGCAGCATATATTTTTTCGTACATGCGTTTCTAGGCAAACATGTAAACAATGTGAGGAATAGTGCTGACCGATTCCGGTTGGGTCGTCATATTTCACCATATTTCCGGCGCACAAGCGACGTATTGAAAACGCGTTACTATATCCTAGGTTGGACTTTGGCATCACAGCATTACTGTGGGGCGCGTGGCATGTCCGCATTTTGTGTGGGTCTTTCTTTGGTTTTAGTTGTGCTGCTGTTGACTGATCATCCCTGCGTGGCGCAGGCCTTGTAGTCTGATCATGCTCGCAGAGGTAAGTTTTGGGTGTAATTGGCTGGATTGGGTCTGGTTGTAAGCAGTTATTATGTTTCATAACATTTGTATTGGCCATGTGTATAACCGCACGGAATTCTAAGTGCGTACCCAGGAATTTTCCTCACACTATATGGCACATTATATATTCATGTACGGTAGTGTTCCTTTTCTTGAAATACTGCTGTTCTGATGGAAATTGACTATTGTAACCAATCTGCTAGTGAATTTAGCAAAGAAGTGCACAAAGAACAGTGGTAGGAAGTGATATATAGGTTTACTAACTGAAGCCATCATAATACAAAATGTCTGCATCTAATCAGAAAAAAATCATCTTTTGCTGAACACCTACAATATATCTGTGCTTGGATCTTCACATTGGAATGTGAAACTCTGACCAGGCCAAATCACACTGAAATTTCAAATTATTGGTGTGTAAAGAGATTTTTCGGCATATGTCTACATGAAACTACCTTGGTGATATCACGATTCCTTGAAACATTGGCTCTATTACCATTGGAGTTGGTGGCACCTGTGTGCTAAACTATGAGCTCTTGGATTTAGAGGTTATGTGCTGAAATGTTCCCATGTCACTGCTTTGCTGTACATAACCTACCCTTACCCCAGGCAGGTCGAATGTTATGTGTGTTTCGTTCAATCTGGATTTATATTAGTGTTATCATCTGTTACATTTAAATAATTTTCTCTCACAAATAACTAGTTGAATACATGTGCAATAAGGTAGAACACAACATTTTATCCAACATCTATATTTTTTCAAAAAACACGTTGCATTAAATTTCTGGCGATCATTTTAAATGAGCGCAAGCAGTGATGACATCCATATTTCATAAATTTGACCTGTGTGCTTGAATAATCAAATATCACTGACTGCTTTGGAATAGTGTTCTGACCTTGGTTTACGAAAACTCAAGTTTAACATGCTAGGCAAGGCAAGATGCAGGCAAGATGGCAAGATCTCCTAGGCAAGATGCAGAGGTCCATTCTTCAAGATCTGGACGATCACCCTAAGCATGACCCGACATGGGACAAGGCGCTGTCGGCATTCATGACTGACTGGTGCCCCGCACAGTCCGCAGGACTACGTCGAACAAAATTGAGCACTGGGTCGCGGAACATGTCATGTCAAGTTGAGGTCATGGAACGGCAAGTTGGGCAGTTAAACAGACAACGTACCATAGAAATGTTCTTATGCAGACTGTGTTCTCCCAATCCAGTGTTATGATTGCATGTTGCATTGCATGTTCATCAGATGCCTCGTCGTGGAAATATCCCGGCCTCTCGGTAAATGCATATAGCTACAAGCTTAGGCTTAGTGGGGCTTTACTATCTGAGGCCTTTCTAGTCGTTCCAAATACGGGGTTTGAGGTGATGGCACGCCTTTAAGTCTAAATAAGCTTGGGGAAGTGTGCGAGATATCTGGTGTGCGCATGCATTGAAGAATAGAGGTGGTGCGCACCTGCAATGTTTGTCCTGGGACACCCAGCCGCTCCCTGCATGCCTGCACTGGGTGTCGGCCCGGCTCGGACTGCTGCTGTGCGTAGGGCTGGAAAGGAGTCCGATTTAACGTTGCGTAGTCTTCGTCTTCGTTGTGGCTATGGAAGCGAGGGTGCCTTGATATGATGATGTGTGACGATGGTGTGTTGTATTTGATGGCTTTACGATGACGTGTTCTCGCGCGGACGGGAAACTGTACGCTGTGCTTGGTGCAGTCTCCTTTTTGGCCGCATAAATCACTTGGATAGCTTGTGAATGTTGTTTTATTGTGTTTGTGAGAAGCCCTTTGGACGGAATGTGTTATGTCTGGTTTAGGCGGAATGCGTCTAAACTGTCGTCGTTTCGTGTCTGCTAAGGTGTGTTCTGTAGATCTGAATACACTTTCATGGCGTGTTGAAGCTGATGATCTCGTTCATATCACCGTCCATGATTTGTAGATCTTCGAGTGTTTAGCCGGGATTATTGTACGAGGACCACTGTACCATTTCCATAAGAAGTCAATGACGTCCGGTACAGTGCACCATACCATTTAAAGGCTATGCCATTTAAAGAGTACGGCAGACGGGGTTCCAAGAAATGATAGATGTCAGTTGACGTAGCGCGAGACCTGTCTGAGTTCAAAAGCCGTTCTGGAAAACCGTCAGGGGGGTAATTTTGACCCCCCCCCCCCGAGCACGTGTTAAGGGGGAATGGATGTCACGGAACATACTCAGATGGATGGGAGAGCGGGATCTTGAGGGAGGGCACTGCTCCAGGAAGGAGGAGCTTGGAGAGATCAGCAAAGGCTGATTCACAGAAGTGGGCCGGGCAGACACCGGTATCTTTGACATTGGATAACTTTTCTTCCCTGTGGACAGCCTTCCACCATATAGCTGCTTCTTTCATAGGTTTTGGAAAACAATGGTACTTGACACCGGCCGGATTGACATTGCGCCGTGAGGTGCCATTGGGGCAAGCTATCACTGCACAATATGGCACGTGGCTGCTCTAAAATGGAGAGACATGCACATTAACTAAAAAAATTGCAGGACAGTTCATGCAAAAACAACACAAATTCTGCAAAATAAGATGTGCAAGAGCTACAATGCATGACAACCAAATGTTTCTTATGAATGGCTTTCTTATATAATAGGACAACCACCTAAAGAGGAATGGTAATTATGGAGTGGCAGGAGCAGCTAGACTAGCTTTACAAAATACTTCAGTGTTTGCAGCCTGGGCAGAACTAGGCCTCCAGGCAACACATTTTTATTACATTATCAGTAACAATTTAGGAGCGTATATGTACACCAAAGTTATGGTTTAGCATGGCCAGAGTTCTATAGTTCGGTTGAGAGTCAACAAAAGTTATTTCACAGAAAACAAAATGGCACAGATAAATAACATGTGTATTTTCAGTGTTAGCATATAATTGTGATTACAAATATTGGTGAAGTTCTCCTGAATTCAGCTATGGAAGTTGCTGATCATTAGATTTGTCTTGCAAGATCATTTATTCTTATCATGATGACATCATGGTCACAGCATCTTTATCCATTTCAACATTTCAAATATGGCTCAACACAATCAGTCCTGTTTATCCTGCTATGCAACTCGAAGCTTCGCAGATAGGGCAGACCTTCACAAAACTACAAAATCAAAATACCATTTGTTCAAAATGAAATGCTCCAATCCCAATGGCAGACACATTGGGTGGGAGAGAGACACATAAGATAGGCAGGCCTTTGTTGCAGCCCAGTGCCCACCAATAATCTCATATATCGATGCTCCTGACCTTGAAAGCACATGACCCTACAGTTTCAAAGCTCTGATGGGAGTCTATGACCACTAAAAATTATTAGTCATTGCACACTTCCTGGATATCCGTTCCGAAAGCAACGGGACTTAGAGCATGTTAATCATACAGATGCCTACATTGCTGGTTTATTCCATGCCGTAACTTGTATAGAGAACGACGTAGAACCGCGACCCCAGATGATCCCACGAGAAAACCCAATGCACGGGATCCGAATTGGAGTGGACGGGTTTCGCGCTACGTCAACTGGCAACTCCCATCATTTCTTGAAACCCCGTCTGCTGTTCTCTTTAAATGGCGTAGCCTTTAAATGAGATGGTGCACTGTACCGGACGTCACTGACTTTTTATGGCAATGGTACAGTGGTTCTCGCACAATAATCTCGGCTAAACACTAGAAGACCTACAAATCATGGACGGTGGTATGAACGAGATCATCAGCTTCAACATGCCATGGAAGTGTATTCAGATCTACAGAACACACCTTAGCAGACACGAAACGACGACAGTTTAGATGTATTCCGCCTAAACCAGACATAACACATTCCGTCCAAAGGACTTCTCACACACACAATAAAACAACATTCACAAGCTATCCAAGTGATTTATGCGGCCAAAAAGGAGACTGCACCAAGCACAGCGTACAGTTTCCCGTCCGCGGGAGAACACATCGTCATCGTAAAGCCATCTAATACAACACACCATCGTCACACATCATCGTATCAAGCCACCCTCGCTTCCATAGCCACAACGAAGACGAAGACTACGCAACGCTAAATCGGATTCCTTGCCAGCCCTACGCACAGCAGCAACCCGAGCCGGGCCGGCACCCAGTGCAGGCATGCAGGGAGCGGCTGGGTGTCCCAAGACAAACATTTCAAGTTCCAGTGCGCACCACTTCTATTCTTCAATGCATGCGCACACCAGATATCTCGCACACTTCCCCAAGCACTTTTAGACTTAAAGGCGTGGCATCACCTCAAACCCTGTATTTGGAACGACTAGAAGGGCCTCAGATAGTAAGGCCCCACTAAGCCTAAGCTTGTAGCTATATGCATTTACCGAGAGGCCGGGATATTTCCACGACGAGGCATCTGATGAACATGCAATGCAACATGCAATCATAACACTGGATTGGGAGAACACAGTCTGCATAAGAACATTTCTATGGTACGTTGTCTGTTGAACTGCCCAACTTGCCGTTCCATGACCTCAACTTGACATGACATGTTCCGCGACCCAGCGCTCAATTTTGCTCGACGTAGTCCTGCGGACTGTGCGGGGCACCAGTCAGGGCACTGTGCGGACCACCGCGGGCGCCCACAGGTCAAAGGGTCTGACGTGAAGGAGGATCCACAAAGTCATCACCATCGCTGTCGTCATCGATTCGGTCCCTTGGGTTCTCCGTGAAGTGCTGAAGGGCTGGCGTCTCGGCGGCATTTCTGGACGGTCCTGGCGTCGGCTCTGTGGCGGGGCTGACCTCCGCCCTCAGGGTGGCAGACCATCCAGATGGTGTATCGCGTCGTCCTGCCAAGGAAGAACAGTCCAATTATCTTTTGAAAATCGGCTGATTTCATGGGAAGAAGGTAATGTGCGTCCTCCCAAAATTATGTGCAATCTACAGAGACGACTGACTTTATCATGGCTGACATGGTGTGTGACCAACAAATTCAGCGTGATCCTGTTTGTAAGCTATGCCATTCTTTTAATTTCAATGCCCTGAAAACGTTTAAGTCTCCCACGGTTTCTCAACATGTTTTGCCCTATCATAAACACGCGCTGCAATATTCTTTGCAAAACGTAATGCAGCTTATGTCAGACACACGGATGGTGGAACAATGACCAGAGTGCTGATGTCCAGTAGCAAATCACCTTGAAGCCTTACACTCGGCACAGAACTTCAAAACCTTTCAACCTAGCCGTCATATTTTGGGCAACCCTTTCCATTCATGGGATATCCGGTGCTAGCACGTAGTAGCGAGATGTACTACTGTATCGATGCTCCTGGGACATGTATTTCTAATCCCATGCTTGGTTTTGGCCGTCAAGATCTTTTGGCTTAGCCATCTGTATCTCCTGTAGCCATAACCTTTAGTACCAGCGATCAGGCATTATAATGTGGGAGCTGGAATTATTGCTTATTTTCTATGTCTGTTGTCAGGGTCTGCACAGATTTGGAAAGTTTCCTATTTTACTGTCTACAAGTCAGTCTTTACATCTAAGTTGTAAATAGGCATGTGAGACCACAAGTATTCCTTTGAAAGCCTTTTTAAAGCATGCTGAAGTCATGAGCATGTTGAACTTGAGTTTTGGTGAACCAAAGCCAGAACGCTATTTCATAGCAGTCAGTGATATTTGATTATTCAAGCACACAGGTCAAACTTATGAAATATAGATGTCATCACTGCTTGTGCTCATTTAAAATGATCAGCCGAAATTTAATGCATCATGTTTTTTGAAAAATATAGATGTTGGAGAAAAGTCATGTTATGTTCTATCTTATTGCACATGTATTCAACTAGTTATTTGTGAGAGAAAATTATTTAAATGTAACAGATGATAATATGAATATAAACCCGGATTGCACGAAACATATTGACTATCATAACCGAAATGCATTTGACTATCATAACCGAATACAGCTACTGACAGCTGACCGAATGAAAGCTCATAAGTTTTGGTGCCTCATGTATGATGCACTGAACTCAAATTCAAGATGGTTACCGTGCAATAGAGAAAACGAGTGCGTGCGCGCGCTGGGGGTGTCCTCCGTCAAGTTGATTGAAAGGTGTTTGAAATCATAATTATGCAATTTTTATACAAATCTGAGCGTCCGAATGGTGTTTTGGTGAAGTCAGGGATAAAGTTTGCAATTGAAATGTGGGCCCCTCCCCCCAAGTTCAATATATGACGTAACGGACGTGTTGAATGCGAATCACGCTTTGTGCTACCAAATACACAAATTTTAGCCATGGTACCAGTCATGGCACAAATACGACTGCAAATCGAATGGCTTAGGGATAGCGCCATAAACTAGCATGTCAATGCAGGTGAACAAGATAAAGTCACGGACAGATATGCCAGAATACCACGAGAAAGGGCCAAAACACGAGCACATAACGATTCTCCGGTTTGGTAAACACACCCCAGCAAACGCCGCTAAATTTTGGTCATTGGAAGTACTACACGTGAGCCTGACGTCATTAAGACGATCCATGACATAGTCAAATGATGACGTATTGAGGAACTTTTTACGGAGCATTTTGCATATAGTGACCAGACATGTGCCTGGTTCCCAATATTGGCTCCTGGTTCCCACTGGTTCTTTCGACAAAACAAGATGCTGGATCCTGGTTCCCACTGTTTCTTTCGACAACACAAGACTCTGGATCCTGGTTTCCACAGGATCTTTCGACAAAACGAGATGCCGGGTCTTGGCTCCCACCGGTTCTTTTGATAAAACAAGACCCTGGGTCCTGGTTCCCACTGGATCTTTTGACAAAGTAAAACCCTGGTTCTTGGTTCCCACCGGTTCTTTCGACAAAACAAGACCCTGGATCTTGGTTCTCGCTAGTCCTTTCAACATAACAAGACCCTGAATCCTGGTTCTCACTGGTTCTTTCGGCAAAACAACAACCTGTACCCTGGTTCCCAATGGACCTTTTGATAAAGCATTACGCCACATCTTGGTTCCCATTGGTTCTTATACAAAACAAAACCCTTGATCTCGGTTCCCACCGTTTCTTTCAACAACACAAGACTTGCATCTTGGTTCCCATTTGTTATTTTGTAAGCACTGGCTTCAGCCCTGGTTTCCCTTGTTTTTCTGTCAATACCAGCCTTAGGTTGTCATAAGTTCTTTGGCAAGCGGCAGAAACAACAACATGCCATAAATACTAAACACCATGTCTCACAGTTCACACTATTTGTTTTACCAACACTAGACTCCTGAGGTCAGAATATGGAGTATTCTGAAAGTCTTGAGACCTTGGACAAATTGGTCTAAAAAGGTCACCCTGCACAACCCAAATACTTTACTCTAAAAAAAAGATCAGTACATCACAGACAAGTCCAAATAAACGGCATGCCCTGACGCTGTAACAACAATACAGCTTCTCCAGAAGCCTGAACACAAGGCTCAGGCAGATATAGATTAATTATGTGCATGATAGAACAGTATTAATGTGGGACTAACTTTGGTCTGCAGGTGGGCTGGGCATGTGTAAAAAATTATTGCTCAGCTTTGATGGTAGCCCGTGATATTGGGATGGTTTTCTGGTGTTATATACATATATATATATATATATATATATATATATATATATATATATATATATACATATATATGCATATATATGGTCACTTTACGCAGCCAAGCAGCTTGCTTGCTTCTTGGTAATCCATGTTACGAGCACCTATGGCTGAGCCAGAGCTGACTTACATTCTTGAACTCCTTTGCCTGCTAATGCCGGGCCCTGGTTCCAAGAACTTTTGACACAACCACAGACCCCGGTAACATCCAGCCCGGTTCCTGGTTCTCGCGGTTTTTTTTAGGAAGAACAGTTACGACTCGACAGCTACCTCCCCCTACCGCAGATTTCACATTTAACACCGACCGCACACTACCAGTGCGTCGCCGTTCCACATTGCCATGGAAAGCACGCCAGCTGAGCTTTATCTTCGGAAAAACGCATTTTTATCAGCTGATCAATATTTGTTCCATAACACTACTAGATGTTGGAAAAAATCATCTGAAATTTCCATTCCCCTCTTTTGAGCTGCGTCTCACGTTTTGCGGCATATCGTGAGCCCGAAGTGCATTTGTGATCATCAGAAGCTGCATTTCAACACATGCAATCCTTGCTTGTGTCTGATATTGTTGTGGATGATTTAAATGGATTATTACACGTTGGATGGTGTGTGTATCATGATGTTTCTGTCGTGTGCCTGAGGCCGCCCCTGCTCGCGCCGCCAGTGCTGCTGCACCTTGGTACGCCGCTGCCCCGACTGGCGGTGTACTGCCTGGGGCGCCGCCCGCTCGCCTCGCGGGTTAATGCAGTTGCCGTCTCGCAGCGCTCGTGTCTGGTCTGGGCAGACAGAACACGCAAGACTTGAATAGTGTGTTTTTTGGTGCGAGCAAGTCAAAAGACAGAACCGTTGCTCAGCATTCTCACGTGAAGTAATCTCACCACCAGCAGCCTTAGTTGCCCAGCTTAGCAGCCCAGTTGCAGACCTAGCAGGTCTGCATCAATACTGTATCGTGACAAGTTATTGATTT
>NW_023595962.1:5065142-5069860 GCF_011947565.3 Pollicipes pollicipes
TCTCTCTCTCTCTCTCTCTCTCTCTCTCTCTTCTCTCTCTCTCTCTCTCTCTCTCTCTCTCTCTCTCTCTCTCTCTCTCTCTCTCCTCTCTCTCTATCTCTCTTCTCTCTCTCTCTCTCTCTCTCTCTCTCTCTCTCTCTCTCTCACCAACAACGTATTTTATTATGGCATGGATATTGGGGAACCCGTGGAATTTGATGTCTCCTGAAAGCAAACTTTCGTGGTGCCGAGATGAATGTTTTGCTACCCTTTCACTGTAACATTTGGGTTCCATGACACAGGGGGTTGGATGGTGTGGCCCCTTTACCTTCCCCCTCAATTAGATCCGCGCTGTCTGCACAGTATGTTGCGATTACAAGCAGAAGGGTGAAGTACCCAACTTTGGAAGTCCTGGAGCAATGCCATCACACGATTCTATGAAGTATGCTCTTCAGACCCTTGCGACTGGTACTTCCGGGAGGAGCCCACCAGGTATAAAATCGCCCATTCAGATCAAATCAGACAAAGCCCATTTGGGGAAAATTGGGGGACATGTCATCTTCCTCCCGTGGCAGCTGATGAAGATGCCATGCCACTACCTTGGAACATATGTGCTTTGTGTCCTTGGTGACATTATTACCCTTCTCAGCGACGCCCAGCGTCCGGAGCATCACCCTACAGACTGGAGGAAAAGTCGGATTGCTGGAGGGCTCCAAGTAAGCGAATCGCGCTGTTCGTGTGATTACACGACGCCGAGACGTTTGACATGCATGTTACGGATTGTCAGTCCGCAGGTCAGGGTTGTCTTACGTGTTTCCCTGGAATGTATGATCGTCAACATTAAGCCATGCACATATTGATGCGTGCCAAAAAAACGGCAAGGATGGGGTAAGTACACCCGAAGCTACTGCATACACATTCCCCCGAGTTTTTCTTCAAGTTGGGGTCTGGAGCGCTTTCTCGAAATAAATAGGAAAACTCACCCGAGTTAACCAGTGCTTGCCACCACATTATCGTAGATGTAAGGGCTCTCGTGAACAGGGGCGCAGCCGGAGCCCTGGGAATGGGGCACAGGGATGATAATGGCCCCCTGATAGTAAAAAGGCTCCCAAGGAATCGCCCGGATATGACCCATTTGTTACTGAGGGCGTTGTTTTTCCTCTTTGCCTTCTATAACTTGAATATAAGCCAGACGCTACCACGAGATCAATTCTGCCTTGAGTTTGTAGCAAACAAACTGACAGAATCACGCGTTAATGGCTACGTGAAATAAATCGCTGGCGGTCCTCATTTTACAGTGCTCCAGTGGACTCTTTTTAAAACTAATAGAACTCAGAAACTTTGCCAGAATTTTTATCTGAGTTGTACAGAAATAGCAAGGCTTCGGCGAATACAGATCGAAGATAAAAATGGGTCAACAATTCAAGAAATATGGCCAGGTCACGTTTGTCTGGACATCTTCAACATTCAGTCGGAATAAAAGTGGCACAAATCATGTAACATAATTTTGATAGCAAGAAAAAACTCGACCGTCAAGCGTTGCAGCTTCCTTAGGCCGCGCATCGTCGTCTCATGGCTTACACCAGGGCTGCGGCCAACAGGTGGACGAAAGTAGTGACGCATGTGAAAGAAGCACGTTTTGAAGGCCTTTAGGTACCAAATCGTGCATTTAAAGATATTTCGGGCGTATATTTCACCTTTGAAGTTCCAGATCGATGACAAAGCGCACTGGTGTTACAGCACCGCGAAGTGGTGCTAGAATCTGGTCGTGGAAATGGAAGAGTGGGGAAAATTTCTATTTTCCGTATCGCTTGTAGCGGTTAATCTGTCGAGAGGACAACCTCAAAGTGGTAAAAGCAAATGATCTCATGTAGTTTTTGGATCGTACGACTTAATTTTGAAAGGCATTGAGATGCATTATTTACAATGGCTTTGTTGCGCGCTCGGCGCCCGGCCCATAGCGTTTTTTTGCAGCTGCCAACGCCGTTCGTTTTTACAAAAACTGCGACCAAGTCATCGCTATCCTTGCCTCCCCGAGATTACGGGCGTGTCATTGGGACTTTATGACGCACTCGCTATTGGGGCTATATGGCGTCGCCAGCCTCTCACCCTGGCGGGAAGGGCGGACACCGCGGGAATCGAACCCCGTATCTATGGTTTTGATCACGCGCAGCGGTTGACGCAGGCGTGTTTACCGCTGGACTATCGGCACCCGGCGCGCAGGCTCAACCATTTCCATTATATTTGTTTCACTAGTCGATTTCTGCAAAATAATGAAGGTTCTCAGGGAGACAAAAGATGCCCTTGTGCGTTTTTAAGGTCATTTCCACCCACTCAACTCGACACTAATGATACCCATTATTTCTTTCCGCTAAAGGGAACCCCTTGAGTGCAGCACTGCAGGACACATTGTCGTTCACTATTGCGGGTTGAAGGGCCATTTTGTCCCACCGCGGTGTGTTTTTCGGCCGTCATTCCGGCGACACGGGGTAGCATCCCCCGGCCGATCTAGAGGTCATTAGAAGGACCACATCATATCACAGTGGTCTGCGCCCCTAACGCGGGAGGTCTTCTGACCCGCGTAGTGACCCCGAATCGACACATGAGCCGTCATTAACGCACCAGCATCCATGCTCACCGCAGGTGCTCAAATACTTGGCACATAGAATCCAGTTGGGCTTCACGGACCCATGCTAAAAAACGGCTTGGGTTAGTCCCCTGTTCGCCTACTTGGTGCCCATGGCTAACACAGGGCTCTTCTATTATATTAATGTGAGCCCTCATAAGTTCTTGTTTTCTTCAATTGTCAGAAGGCCCCGACCAACACCAGACGGCCCCCTCCAATCGGGACACCGCCCCACCCCTGTTGAACAAATCTTCTCCTGACAGATTCGAGGCCCCCTGTTACACAGAATGTTTCTGTTGCAAAGTCTGTTCTGTCTCGTATCTAGAAGTCGATGGCCGGGATTACCGCGGTATCAAACAATTATTTTTGGCCGTTTTCGTAACCATCAAGATCCGGTTTGACGATTTCAGATACGCGGAAAAAGGGTGGAGGTGGGGGGGGGGGGGGGGGGCGCTGTCCAGCTAACCAGAGGCACAGTGTCTCGGCTCTGGAAGTCAAAACCCATGGCCCGTGACGGGAAGTTCGACACAGGTAACGGCACCGTGCTGCTTCTTAGGTTTTGCCATGTCCAGACGCAGACGGCAGGCGGCGCTCGTGGCCTGCACATCCACTCTCCGCGCACCACGTCCAGGTCTTAAGTCAGTCACTGCTCCGCAATGCCGGCAGACGCCAAGCACGCAAGCGGTTTACATGCAGCGCAGGCCCTGGCAGGATGACCTGGCCACCTGTCAGGGCTCGGAGGCGCCGCACGTGACCGGCCGCCGTCGGCCACCCGCGGACGGCATTAACGGGTCTCGGAAGTCCCGCACAGCCCGCGACGACGCACGGAGGCAGTCTCCGCGGCCGCAGGTCACGCTCGCTCGAGGTGGAGGCGCCCGGACCGCCGCATGCGGGGAAGGCCCTTCGACTACAGAAGGTCACGAAACGCCGTTGGCCGGTGCCGCATGCACACTACCGCGCAGGCGCGAGTATGTCTTGAGCGACGCTCGCGGGATCCCGAAGAGCTGCGTATCGTCCTCAGGCAAATGGTGCTCACCTTCGTGAGAAACGGGTTACATGGCGTGTTGGTGACGGGTACCGCGGTTTTCGTGGCCGTACCCGGCGCCTATCGGCCGGCGTTCTGGGTCGTCCCCAATTACCGCCACCGCCCAGTCATGGCAAGATTGCACGAGCTCGCCCGCGCTGGTCTGGGCACTAGTCTGGGGGTCGCAGCTTTCCTCGACAGCGGTTCGTCGCCTGTTCTCCCCACGGCCGTCACCGTCCCCCTCACGCCGCGCGATCTCCGCCTTGACGACGCTCATCCCGGTGTTCGCCAATCCTTTCCCATCTGCACGGCTCTTCTCGGAACTTTAAACCCCCGTGGTTTTTCCATCCGTAGGACTGCGCACATCAGTTTCTCGGAACGGAGGGCAAGCGTCTGTCTGTCTGTCTGTCTGTTTGTTGTAACAGGTTTCAACTGTCATAATCGCTGCCTTAGGCCATGCCGGGCAGCGCGTATATATTGGCACCGCTCTGTCGGCGAAGGTAGACATCATCATGAAGTGGTTCAGTCTGCTGCTGCTCCTCGTCGTCGTTCTGACGCTGGTCGCCTCGACCAGTGCTGCACGTGAGTTACCTCGTCAAGAGCCCTCGCGTTACATGGACACCGTCTGTGCTGCCTTGCTTTAACGACTGTCTGCGACCTTTGATACCAGGAAGTTCACGTTGCTGGAAGGGCCAAGGCAGTTTTAATAGTAATTTTTGGCATATGCGGTAAATATGGCTTTCAAAAGGAGGTTGACAGCTCCCATAAATACAGAGCACCCAAGTCATTGTTGATTGTGCGCTCTGTCTTCGGCCTTAAGGCAAAGAGCGATGTCTCGCAAAGAAGCATCACCAGCTGGTCCTCGCACACCACGTATTTACCAACTGAGGACATTGTGACAGTGTTTGACAGACCAGTTTACTGGAGAAAATTATGACAGACCGGTGATACTGGATTCATATCAAAGCAAGACTTTGTATAATCAGCGTGAAGGGAAAACTCCAGACAAAATAGCAAAACATCTTGCGGATTAGGGAAGAATACTGCATGCTTACGCTTACGTACTTGCCTCGAGAATGATTTTTTTTT
>NW_023595962.1:5069870-5074602 GCF_011947565.3 Pollicipes pollicipes
CGGAATAGTTGCGCACGGAAAGACTGAATGTTAAAGAAGGTACCGCTTCCCACTTCCCTCCCCACAACACATACGCTCATTTGGTCATACATACATCTTTGCCAATGTATGGTGGTTTACACCGGGTATTTTCAGATCAGGTGCTGGTAAATACCAGTTCAAGTGAAACATGCCGAGTCCGGTTAACATTATGTGTGGATTTTAGGATGGCGCCGGTGTCGGGCCGGTATCACTTTTCGAACGTCTGCAATACCTCTCAGTACGGTTTGCGTTAACTCCTGTAACCATGTTTTCAGCCTCCATCCGAGCTGATTCCTGCTCCCGATTCGCGCACGACTGCTGCTGATGATGGCGAAGGGGACGTTGACGAAGGACAACCTGCTGCAAAAAGGATCGCCATGCTAGGTTAGTTAGGACAACATTTTGTTCTATTGTTTTACATTTCTGCCCATCAAAGTATTTTAGACCAAAACAGCTGGGCATTTGATGCAACCATTTTCCTGATATGTGATCACCACCCTTATATGTTCCTGGTAAAATGTAACTTCCCTATCAAATCATGCAGGTGAACCAGCAGCAGAGCGCTACACTCGATATTTCCGGTGATCATTAACAAAACACGTCCCCGCCGGGCTTCAGATGGCCCTTCGGCCGGGCGGAGAAATGGCGGATTTCCGCCCCTTCCCCCATGAACCCTCGGCCCCCATCGATGGCATGGAAAAAAGGCACCTGCGGAAAAGTATGGACGATATAAGGCTAAAGCACGTGTACTTTTTACCCAGGTCAATGTTGAGGTCACCACAGGTCGCGAATACATCAAGATGCATGAGCGGGGTTAAATGAACATATGTCATATTCTGACCGGCAGAAACTGAGGTTAAACGGTAAATATTGAATCTTGAGGCTATGAGGGGTAAAATGAAACAATTTCTAACTCTTTACTTGGGTCAGGTCAAGCATATGATTATTCCAAAATAACTCACATGGACAAGGGTAGCATATTTCCTTTCTTTTTGCTCGTGATCAAACATTTGTGGCTGAATTATATGCATAACTATGTGAGGTAACAAAGCACCAAGGTGAAGAGGTAATAAAACACCGAGTGCCATTTAAGGTGACGCAAGGGTCAAGCTTAAGGTCAAGTGAGGGCGAATTTTCAAATGTTCAGAATTGAAGAATTCAGTGTTTTAACTGGGACATTGTACCAGAATGTTTTCCAGGTAAGAGCACGTCCAGTGATGACTGTGAGAGGTCAAGAGATGCATTTTACTTATTTTGCACTTCGACGACCTCCGGTCCCCAGTGCTACTTGTATTGCCCACGGCATGCATGAGGAAAGTTCTTATGTTCATCTAGCATCTAATTTAGTATCTTAGTTTGCTTTTTTACATTATTTTTACCTACCGCAACGGCCCATTTACGACCAGAAGATATTTCGCGCACACCTGAGGTCAAAGCGGGTCATTGCCCTCGGAAGACCTGTGGTGACCTTTATTTGATCTTCAATGTCATTAAAGGCTATTTTGACCGTGAATTCGAATCCAGCGTCCATTTCTACCTAACAGTCTGACAAACTGCCCATTATGGACGAACAGGCTGTGTTTAACAACATGTACCCATATCGTTGGGTCGTGGGCTTACCTAAGGTCACGGTCCTCTGACGGCATGATGATGGTAAATTTTGGGGCCATACTGTTGATTATATATCAGCAGCAGCAGGCTGCATGAATTTAACAGTGACCTGTTGAAGCTTGAGCGGCTGTATTTTTAGTTTGCATCTCACTGATGTTAGGTGCATTGTAGGACAAGTAAATAACTCACAAAGTTGCGCTTCGTGTCGTTTTACTGTAACCTACCATAACATGCACCTTTTGAATTAATACAGTGTAAAACATATCCCGTTGATCTCAGACTGAAGATAGCGTGCGAAACGCGTAATCATGTTTAGTGACTCGTGTGGTGATAACCCTGGTGTAAATGACCCGCGGTGAGATATTTATGCCCTGAAAACCTGACGCTTATGTAGAATGTATATGAGCGTTGTCGTGCTATCTTATCAGGATGTTTGTCTAAACACGACGCAACACACGATTGGACCTCAAACTCCCTACAAAGGAGGAAACCACTTGCTCAGTATTTGCACTACTGCCACTGTCATGATATCTCCGAAGATAGTATCCCGGTCTTCATCAACAGAAACCAAAAGCTGGTAACTTGATACATGCAGTCAGAAAATGCCCGTCTTACTATCGTTGTGCTCTTTGGTGAGAATGCTCTCGTGTTCGTTGGTCAGTTCTCATCCTTGCAATTTCCCTGCTCCTAGGTTCCACCGGTATACTCAACCCACCTCCTCTGGAACGCTCCTCGCCGCTTCGGCGATCCATCCTACTGTTTCGGAGACGCACCCTGTCACTCCGGCGGAACCGAGCAAGAGCAGTGCGACAGCTGACGAGTGGTACAAAGGAGCCAAACTGAACGTTCAGTGGTTATTGAACGCCTTCGACTGCCTTCTCCAAGAAAACCGGCAGACAAGTGGCAGGGAGCGAGCTGTGCTTGTGTGCACCATCTGCGCAGAGCACGAGGTGGAGGCAGCCAAGGCTTCGGTAAACGGGTGGGTTTACATAGCCAGCGGCGTCAGAGCGGACAGCAAGGAGAAACTAATGGGCGTGGTAGATCACATGCACGGAAAATCTCATGCTGTTACTGCGGATGCGAAAAAAACCTGGACCAGTAGTGGCATAGCGGAAGCTCAAACACCCGTGGATGTTCATCCTCAAGAGAACTGCTGCTGGTGTCACCGAGACGCTTCTGGAGCTCGCCGTTGCTGTTTACAACGATAGCCTGCACGAGACTCTGGCCGCTTGGTCGTGGCCAGCCCACTCCCTCGCAGCACTGCACGAGCAGCGAGTCTGGACAGCTATAAGCGAGGGTGGTTGGGAAGTGGACCTGCAGCCAACAGAGTCACCTCATACAGCTCTTCACTACAGAGATCCGGAATGTACCGGGAGATGCTCAGCGTCGTCGCCAAGTTAGAGCGGGCCAAGATCGACGCCAAGATTGCCACTGAAGTTGTGTACAGCCTACAGGTCGACGTAAGTATGAACCGTCAGCAGCAAGACAACAAATGTGTCACTGCCAGAGTGGTCGATGCTAACGCTGAGCTGCAGAACAACATTCTAAGTGTGGTGGAACCGCAAGGAGATGGCACAAACGTTCTACTAGAGGCGGTCAAAACTGCTGTTGAAGGGCGGGATCTGCCTCTCGACAAGCTGGTTGGCTTGACCACGGACGGGGAGAGCGCCAACACGGGTCGCAGCAGTGGTCTCTGGAAAAGGCCCAATGACGTGCTGGGACGTGACCTGATCAGCATCTGGTGCGTGGGTCACAAGGGTGACCCAGCTCTCGAGAGTGTGGAGAAGACGGTATCGGAGATCCTGCACTGGAAGACGAATCTGTGTGCTGTAATAACGCACTTCCGAACATCGAAGTCCAGGAACAAAAAGCTCCGCGAGAGCAGCGAGAAGGTGGTCACTTTCCCCCAGCACTTCGAGGTCCGTTTCGCCCAGCACCTGCTGTCGTCAATCAACGCTGTCCTGACGAACCTAGCGGCCTGTAGAGAGGTATGGCAGGAGACAGCAGCAAAAGACAGCAAGAAAGAGAAGGCTGAAGCCAAGGGCTTTATCAAGACATGGGCCGCGGGCGGCCGCGCAGTCCGTGTGACGAGCGTCATGCCCGACATCTGCGGAATTTTCTGCCACCTGCAAAAAAATTCCAACGCGGGGACCTCGTGCTACCACATGTGCTGGAGGCCCGCAATGCTGCGCTGCAACTGGAGTTAATGAAAGAGGAGCCTCTGCCTGGTGGACAGGAGGAAAAGTTCGTCCCACCCGCAGACGAACCAGCCGTTTTAGCGCACAACAGCCTCGTTTTGATGAAGAGAACACTTGAAGCTGTGCGTAATGAGATCGTTCAGGCCGCGACGAACTTCCTGAGCGACAGCCTCGATGTCGAGCATGAGCAAGTTTTGCAGGACATGGTCGCTATGATTGAGTCCGGGTCAGCGAAACAGTTCATCGCTTCCGGTCGCAGCTTGGCATCCGGGCTGTTTGGCAGAGGGAGCGTGGCCCAGTTCACAAGAGAAGCCTGTGACCAGTGCCGCAAGATGAGTGAGGCCAGAGACCGGGCATCCTGGCAAGAAAGGTAAGCTGATGGAGATGACGAAAAACGCTAAAGTCGTCTGCAAGCAACTCTTGTCGTCGCTCCTCTGCGCACTCCGACAGCGGCACCCGGGCGGGCCGCTCCGCACTACAACACTGTGCGCAGCAGCCATCGCCGGGGCAGCGTCTGTCAACGGTGTGAACGACGATGTCATCAGTGTCACTTGCTTGGGCACCACGAAGTTGACTGCCCAGCGGGGGGTGGAGTCCTTCCTGGCAAATCAAGACAGGCGCAACCGTCACCGGACCCGGAGAAATAAAGCGCGTGAATTTTCCAAACTTTTCCGCTCCGAGGATCACTGTAGAGTGTATGGGTCACGTTTGGGCACGGTGTCAGCGAACTGTGACATCATAGAAGCTGTTGGTTCCAGTCTGACCATGGCCGCCTGCAATACATGTGAATGGCCTACTTTTGACTTTTCCTTTGAATGTTTCAGCTTTGATGCCACTCTTGGCGTGATTTGCTTCATTACCATTCAATTTTCATGGTTCAAATGCAATTATGCACTGCCTGT
>NW_023595962.1:5074702-5080873 GCF_011947565.3 Pollicipes pollicipes
CTTCATGAAAGCAACAAAGCTGCAACACATAAATTTCGGTAACTCTTTCTACAGCACACAAAGCCCGCAAAATGCAGTTTCGATAGCTTTCATATCCAGCGAACGCCTCGTTGACGTCATATCTTAGAAAGTTTTTCACATCCACTTGCATACAATATACACATGTTTTGCGAACTAACTAAATCATTGCAGAGCGAAGGCCCTTCACGACCCCAAATGCGTAGACAAACTGGTAACAATGTGCAACAAGGGGACAACTTTTATGGTGTACGTACCTAGTACTGGTCACAACTCGTATCTTCTTCAGACGTTACGAGGAACCGATTTTATGCCCATCACTTTTTCAGTTTCGACCGAATATTTGCGGCATTTGATACGCTAGTAACTGCTGGCTGTATTGACAAGTGAGTGGATCTGGGGCAATGGGAGGCTACCAGTTGCCCAAAGTATTTCATTAATCATGGATGTTGATTGTCATTTGTGAGGCATGGTTTTTGTGTGGAAACTAAGAGAGGTTGAGTGCACTACCCGCTCACAATAACAGCCGAGCGCATTGTGGGGCTGTATTTATATTAAAGACCTGATTGGATATAACTGCAAATCAGGCTATAGTTTTAAGAATTTGCGTTGCCATTCTTGAATTTTTCCAGTGAGATGTTTGCTTAAAGCTGTTCATTATGTGCAACCTGGTTTTCTGGTGTGCTATGTCTGCTACGGGTTTTCTGTCACTGGTGCTCTTGCTGTAAACATAAAGCTATGTTTGTCTCATGATTGTTTTATGGTTGGCAGCACACTCTGTTTTGGAATGGCTTTAAAACTTAAGGAATAGTCAAAAATACATTATTTTGTGGGCCTAATTTTCTGACCTTAAAACCTTAGCTTAGCCTTAGCCTCTGACCCAAGCCTTAAGCTTGACAAGACGTAAGCCTTCTTTTGTGTGGTTTTACATGTATATTGCATAGCACTGATGCTATCGGGCCTGTTGAACGTCCTTCTTTGCTGACTTACAAATGCCTCCACTTCTTAGCTGAGATGCTGTGATTTCTTGTTATGTGCTGTGGTGTTAACGTACGATTTTTTTGCGCCTCTGAAATATGGGAGGGAGTGACTCCAGATGTCTGTTTTTGCGTTAACGGCCCATAAAAATGCTATATATGGCGAGCAGCTTCCCAGGAAGTTGAGAGGTGTGCAGGAACTGGTTTTCTCTGAATTACTGTACACTTTCAAGGACCTTCGCTGCGTCCGTCTTGGCCAACGACGTCATCAGAAGCGAGCCATGCCGCTACGGCGTCATGGATCGCCAGCCGGCGTGCACGCAACGCACTGGATGGCCGACCGCGTGGGATAATTCGGACAGAAGTCATGCTGCCGGTGACACATCTGTATGGTGGCACAATTTAGCACCTTACGACATTACGAAAACAGCTGATATTGCTGATCAAGTCGGCTCCTTGTGAGCTAACTATGCTGGAAAAGTGCAAACAAGGTGGTACGCTCGCTTTGAGATGTCAGTGGTTACAATAATCTGTGATGCTTAGCTAAATCTTGAAGATTTGTGGAGATGAGTAGCCCCATTACGACGATCCTGGCATCGCTGTGGGACAGTATAGCACTTTTACAACACATTGCCAATGTCTGAAAGGGATTTTCAGTTAGTCTTATTAAGCTCGCGGAGGGCGGAACGATGACTTCATCCTTCAGCGGCACTGCCTCAAGGCAACGCTGCCGAATTTGTTCGTGGTGGCCACCACAGTTATGCTCGCTAACTGAGCTGACACGCGATGCAGATGCAGCAGCTTCCCCAGCGTGCCAGGCGGGCGCGCACGCCTCGTCACACTCGGGCAGCAAGATCGCAGTGCCCGCAGATCAGATGTTGATTGACGTCGATCAGCTGCCACACCGCGTCATCGTCTGGCCGAAATTTGCAGACTCAACTGGCCCACTACATTCATAGTCCCACTTCCTCGAAAGGAGCGTCACCGTGCCCCCCCCCCCCCCCCCCCCCCCCTCCCCGGAAGAAGAGAAACTAGAGATATTGCCAACGCAATCTTCGGCTGGAGCGTCGAAGTCTCCACCCTTACACCAGCTGTGTCAACAGCAGCAGTCCCTCCAGAAGCGCTGCTGGATGTGGTGACCCGCAGCTGCACCGCTGAAAGCAAGGCATGCAGCGCTGCACGCTGCGACTGCAACAGCAACAGCGCAGGGCCTTTGGCGCACAGACCACTGCAAGTGTTTGGGAGGAACTGAATGCTGTGGCCGTTGCACCAGCAAGCAGATGGACATCGAAGACAACGAGGGAGAGCTAGGTGTGCATAGTGATGACTATAAAAAGAAGTAGAGGATTGTGACGGCTGCTGCCTGGTAATACTGCGCTCAAGGTTTCTTTAGATGTCGTGACACTGTTCATCAAAGGTCTTCTCTGAAATTGATACTTGACTCATAATTTGGCCTAAAATAGACATCGTAGCCTAATGATAAGCCCAGAAATGCGCCCGGCACCCATGATAAGGCGCGCAAAGCGGTATTACACAAACATCTATTTAATTCAAGACAAAATAACGTAATTGGCTAACATTCAAGATAGCGACGGCTGCCATCTCTAATTCTGACGAATGCTCAAGATTGCACAAATAGCAGCCAATCCAATTTGGCTATCCTAATAATGAACATATTTCCGTGACAAAAGTTTGCGGTAATAAACGTTACAGGACCAAAGTTTTGACAACTTCCCTATTCAAGCTCACCTGAAAGTTGCTCGTGGAAAAATTTCCATTTTTATGTGATCATAGCGTGAGTTGCGCCGTGGTCAATCGTTTGAGTACAAGTCCAAGTTACGACGACAAATACCTCCCAAGATCTCAAGAATGCAAAATTGAACCTCAGACCGGACAAGCGCCATGGAAACGGGACAAAACTAGGGTTAAGCGTTATCGCTATGCAAAAGGTCCCACTGAAACAACAGCTTCTGTGGGTCGAAGACGCAGGATTAACAGTCCAGAGGAAGTATTTCGGGTCTACTTTCTCAAGACCTCGGCATCGACCGCAACGTCGTGCACAGACACATCCCAGCCCCATTCACCCACGCGAGGAAGCAGACGTCACACCGTCATAGGGGTCGGCCAGAGGTCAATGCGGTGGGGGGGGGGGAGGGGGAGTGCCCGTCCTCCGGTCGGGGGACTTCCGGGAGGCCCCGGTGCACGTCCGCTGGTTTTCTCAGCGCCGCCAGGCTACATCCCGGCAGCGCGGAGTCGGGCTATAGACTAACATACTACGAAGATGCTATCAACATATTAACATGCATTTCGGGCAAAGCTCGGACTACAAGCTGGCATGAGCGGTTGGCACGACTTCAGGCGAGGCATCAAGCCAACCGGTCTGGTGGGAGCAGGCTGGCGCCGCCCTCAGAGGCCAGTGCTGTCCTCAGAGGCCCGTGCTGTCCTCAGAGGCCGGTGCTGTCCTCAGAGGCCGGTGCTGTCCTCAGAGGCCGGTGCTGTCCTCAGAGGCCGGTACTGTCCTCAGAGGCCGGTGCTGTCCTCAGAGGCCGGTGCCGCCCTCACAAGTCGGTGTCGCCCTCAGAGGCCGGTACCGCTCTCAGAGGCCGGGCCGCTCTCAGAGGCTGGGACCGCCATCACCACGGGTACGCTGTCTCAGCGGCACGGCACCGGAACAGTGCTGTGCGAGATGAAGCGCTCGTTAGAGCGCCTCGCGGCTTGAGTTTTTGGAATCCGGCCCTACCTGGCCCGGCTGCCAGGAGTATAATCCGTCCGCCAATCCGGCTCTTTCAAATTGACGACCATTATCGGGTCCGGTCCGGCGAAGTAAAAATATACTTGAAATAAAATTCCGACCCAGTTCGCATTCACGTCCGTGTTGTTGTCATCATGAACAGACCAATGAGCCACATATCAGCATGATAATTGTTTCCCTTAAGCCCTTAAGCAGAGTCCATGGAAACATTCCAGCTGACTACAAAAACAAATAATGATTGGGTCGGTTTGAAGCATTCTGGCCATTTGCCAGAAAAAGTTGCTCCCAGTTGATGAGCTTTATCATTTAGCTGGGTTGAATTAAAGTATATGTTACAATATACCTTGAATGCAAACAGATATTCTGGATGCTGTGTTCAGTGTTATGACCTTAAAAGTAGCAAGTGTAGGGAGTAGAAAGTGAAAAGAAAAACAAATGCTGCTATTAAATGAAAAATCATTAAGAACAGATAACAATGCGACGCATTCCAGGATTATTCCTAATTGGATCACAGCCAACAAAATAAAAGCCTCAGAGACATTTTAACATATTGCCATATTTGAACAGCATCGGTGAACGGTAAACCTTGCACTGGCTAGCTCGTAAGTTGTCCTTTGAACATGGCTGAAATCAAAGATCGGACAGACCCTGAGGGCGCTCACATGACCTGACCACGCCCTGATCGGGTCAGGTCTAATCGTGGCGCCTGTATGGAATTGGGCTTCTCGGTTCATGAGGCTGGCGCAACCAAGGTTGGAAACGTGCCACTGCAGAGGACTGGCTACTGAGTCGGTGGCACCACTGTTGAACTCTGGTCTGCTGCTAACTTCATTCCGGCTCTCTCAGTTCGCATATGCATCTCATAAGCGGATGAAGACTCAAAACTACTTAATATCATGTTGTACATAGTGTAGGGCAGTTTTACTATTATATACTCTATATTATGCTGTACAGCTGGTGCGTTTTTGCAACATCGCGAAATTAACTTGAACTTTATTCAGCACGAGGAAACACTTTGATCTTCGACGAAAATAAGCTATAAAATGACTTTGTGCAGCATGCGTTTCACGGATAATGCGCTTGAAATGGCAAGGAACAGGCAAAGTGACTGCATCGACATCAGCTCGTCAAACGGGTAATCTGACTTGGTGGTGACCTAAAGTAGTAAAAACTGGTGTGCTCTTCTTTTTGTGTTTAATTCATGTCGGTTCAGTGACGGACTATTGTGCCAACAAGTCACACTCTTTATCAGCTCACTGCACTTATCGAACACGACAGGGCGGCGGCCCATCTGTTCACCTACTTTGAATTTAGGGCCCCGCACTTCTGTCGGGGGCCGTCTGATAATCTGCTCGGGTACACTCCATCTTTCGGGGGCCCTTTGCACAGGGATTTGGGTAATTCTTATTTGAATGGAAGGCCCTGCGTTCTTGTCGAGCCCCTTCTGATAAGCTGCTGGGGTGCATTCCATCGTTCGGGGGTCATTTACATCGAGTCTTGAGCGCTTCCTATTCGAATGGCGGGCCCTTCACTCTTGTTAGAAGCCCTATTTGTTAATCTGCTCGGACACACTCGATCATTCGGAGGCCCTCCACATTGGTTCTTCGGACCTTGCTATTGAAATGGAGGTTCCTACGTTCTTGACGAGGGTCATATGTAATAAGCTGCTCGGGAACTGGCCCCGCGCTCTTGTCGGGCCCACATTGACTACCTGTCCGAGCACACTCGATCATTCCGAGGTTCTCCATGCTGTGTTTTGGTTACTTCCTATTTGAATGGATGGCCCTATGTTCTTGGCAAGTCCCATCTGTTAAGCTGCTCGGGCCGGTGGAGGATACAGACGGGGACGGGGAAGGCACGGCACCATGCCCTCCCCCCCCCTCCCCCCATGAACCATGCCGGGGGACCTATAGGCTCCAAGGGGGCCCACAGCCGGCAGAACGGACGCGGTTTTCTAACAAAGCATTACACACAACACAATTGGACGTCTTTGAGCTAGCAGGACGACCAAAGAAGCGGTTGCTGGCACAAATAAAGAGTTTCATAATCAGGTAAAGTAATTCTTTGCTGATTGAGGGTGTTGCTTGGGAGAATTTTGGGGTTCATTACGACGGTGTTCAGAGACAAAACGCTGTTTCCTCGGAGCCCATATGTCCATTGGCCGGTCAGTCTGATTGCAAAGGAGCTTTCCCACGTTGCCCTTGATCTCTTTGCATTTTCTCGTAGGGACCAATCCTGCTGTTGGGTTGCTATCCTTCATTGCATGCCTGAGCGCTCTTGATCGAGTCAGGTTTTCCTCCACAGATTTTCCCGTTCTCCCGAAGGCTCTGCAGCTTTTTGCGGGGCCCATGTACTAGGACACACTCAGTTCTCAGGGGCCCCATAATATTAGTATCGGGTTCTTTCTAGCCGTGCTCAGGGGGT